>NC_064622.1:43599373-43902403 GCF_023898315.1 Schistocerca nitens
GCGTCTCAGGACAGATACAAATTCAACATTGGTGTGTCTCGATGCCGACGCAATCTTTACCAGGTCACACTCTATACTGTACCCACTTGGTTTGAAAAAATTTTTGACCTGGTATTCTGGTCCTAATTCCTCCTGCAGAAGTTGGCCTACACCTCTGGCATGAGAACTGCCTAACAACAAAACTTTCTTCCTTTTCGATGACTTTCCTATATTCTTTTTCAATTTCCTATTGAAAGTTTGTTGTGTCCTGTCTACACCTACCTCTGCTTGAGGCTCATCAGTTTCTAACTGAAGCAACAGGTCAAACTTATTTTTGACATTCACCACAAAACTGTCAGACTTAGTTCTAGGCCTGTTCCTTTTGTTACCTGTTGCCACTTCCCACCTCTCTTTGCCCTTCTCCCTCCTTAACCTGTCCAGATCTTCCCTAGCCTTATCTAGCTCAGCCTGAAGGGCAGCAGTTTTCCCCTCCTGTTCCACTATCTTCCTATCTCTGCTGCAAATCCTACGTACCCACTGATGAGCCTGATCCACTTTCCCGACACCCACGCCACTGCAGTCCCCCCAGTGAAAAAAACTACTGCATCCATCACACCAAACCCCGCACCTAACAATTCTACGGCATTTCAGGCACTTTTCACTAATGGCAAAAATAATACTTTAGCTAGAATAAATGAATTAAATTACCGAAAATAAAAAAGACGTTACAAGAATTAAGCCTATTCACAAATGTATATAAGCAAGTTTCTGATTTAAAATTCCGCTGTTTTTCTGAGATCTATATCCAAACAATGAAGGTATACGCTATTTATTATATAATTCACTCGATGGAATGAAAAGAAGGACAATTAAACGAGACACTTTAAGTTTGATTCTCCAAAAACGTTACGAGAATTAGGCCTATAAAGAAATGTATATAAGCAAGTTTCTGATATAAAGTTACGCTGTATTTCTGAAATCTGTGTTAAAACAATGAAGTTATACGCTATTTACGGTAGTTTACTTATTTGTTACCGAGAAACTAGTTAAATTACCGTGAAACAAGAAACAAACACGTTTACAAAATTTAAGCCTAAGCGCGACTCCGCGAAGTTACGATCTTTTCGTGTTTTCCGAAAAAATACGCAAAGAAAAGTGAAACCTTCAACGGCAGGACTAAACGATACACTAATGCACGTATCTAATTTGTTATCGGCGTTAAACTAAATTATATTCCTGTCTAAATCACTTATCTTTCTCGAAATAGTTTCTGGCGTCACTTACTCGGCGGCCATCTTGGAACAGTAGTTATGTATTCCATTTGGAAGAAGCTGTACAAATATACAGTTAATTCTTGATAAAATGTCAGTCGTACAAAGATTGACAACTTGCTTCAAATGTTCAGAAATGGAGAACTGTGCACTTCACAAAACGAAGACAACGTGTTATCCTACGCGTAAAACATCAACGAGTCACAATTGGAATCGGTGGACTCATACAAATACCTGGGGGTGACAATTTGATGGGATAGACTATATTTAGGAAATATGGACATTCTCCAAAAGAGATTACACTCGTGTGACCCATCCTAGAATATAAGTCAAGTGTGTGCAGCCCTTACCAAATACGACTAACAGGGATATTCAACGTATACAGAGAAGGGCAGCACTAATGGTCACAGGTTTGTTTGACCGATGGGAGATGCTGACGTAACAGAACTGGCAGCCACTTCAAGATCGGGAAGATCGAGGCAAACTATCCGTAGAAAGCCTACTTAGTGAATATCAAGAACGAACTTCAAATGACGAATACACAAATGTACTACAAGCCAATAAGTATAACTCCCGTAGGGATCGTGAGAATATGTTGTTGTTGTGGTCTTCAGTCCTGAGACTGGTTTGATGCAGCTCTCCATGCTACTCTATCCTGTGCAAGCTTCTTCATCTCCCAGTACCTACTGCAACCTACATCCTTCTGAATCTGCTTAGTGTATTCATCTCTTGGTCTCCCTCTACGATTTGTACCCTCCACGCTGCCCTCCAATGCTAAATTTGTGATCCCTTGATGCCTCAAAACATGTCCTACCAACCGATCCCTTCTTCTAGTCAAGTTGTGCCACAAACTTCTCTTCTCCCCAATCCTATTCAATACCTCCTCATTGGTTACGTGATCTACCCACCTTATCTTCAGCATTCTTCTGTAGCACCACATTTCAAAAGCTTCTATTCTCTTCTTGTCCAAACTAGTTATTGTCCATGTTTCACTTCCATACATGGCTACACTCCATACAAATACTTTCAGAAACGACTTCCTGACACTTAAATCTATACTCGATGTTAACAAATTTCTCTTCTTCAGAAACGATTTCCTTGCCATTGCCAGTCTACATTTTATATCCTCTCTACTTCGACCACCATCAGTTATTTTATTCCCTAAATAGCAAAACTCCTTTACTACTTTAAGTGTCTCATTTCCTAATCTAATTCCCTCAGCATCACCCGATTTAATTCGACTACATTCCATTATCCTCGTTTTGCTTTTGTTGATGTTCATCTTATATCCTCCTTTCAAGACGCTATCCATTCCATTCAACTGCTCTTTCAAGTCATTTGCTGTCTCTGACAGAATTACAATGTCATCGGCGAACCTTAAAGTTTTTATTTCTTCTCCATGGATTTTAATACCTACTCCGAATTTTTCTTTTGTTTCCTTTACTGCTTGCTCAATATACAGATTGAATAACATCGGGGAGAGGCTACAACCCTGTCTCACTCCTTTCCCAACCACTGCTTCCCTTTCATGCCCCTCGACTCTTATAACTGCCATCTGGTTTCTGTACAAATTGTAAATAGCCTTTCGCTCCCTGTATTTTACCCCTGCCACCTTCAGAATTTGAAAGAGAGTATTCCAGTCAACATTATCAAAAGCTTTCTCTAAGTCTACAAATGCTAAAAACGTAGGTTTGCCTTTTCTTAATGTTTCTTCTAAGATAAGTCGTAAGGTCAGTATTGCCTCACGTGTTCCAACATTTCTACGGAATCCAAACTGATCTTCCCCGAGGTCGGCTTCTACCAGTTTTTCCATTCGTCTGTAAAGAATTCGCGTTAGTATTTTGCAGCTGTGACTTATTAAACTGATAGTTCGGTAATTTTCACATCTGTCAACACCTGCTTTCTTTGGGATTGGAATTATTATATTCTTCTTGAAGTCTGAGGGTATTTCGCCTGTCTCATACATCGTGCTCACCAGATGGTAGAGTTTTGTCATGACTGGCTCTCCCGAGGCCATCAGTAGTTCTAATGGAATGTTGTCTACTCCCGGGGCCTTGTTTCGACTGAGGTCTTTCAGTGCTCTGTCAAACTCTTCACGCAGTATCTTATCTCCCATTTCGTCTTCATCTACATCCTCTTCCATTTCCATAATATTGTCCTCAAGTACATCGCCCTTGTATAAACCCTCTATATACTCCTTCCACCTTTCTGCCTTCCCTTCTTTGCTTAGAACTGGGTTGCCATCTGAGCTCTTGATATTCATACAAGTCGTTCTCTTCTCTCCAAAGGTCTCTTTAATTTTCCTGTAGGCAGTATATATCTTACCCCTAGTGAGACAAGCCTCTACATCCTTACATTTGTCCTCTAGCCATCCCTGCTTAGCCATTTTGCACTTCCTGTCGATGTCATTTTTGAGACGTTTGTATTCCTTTTTGCCTGCTTCATTTACTGCATTTTTATATTTTCTCCTTTCATCAATTAAATTCAATATTTCTTCTGTTACCCAAGGATTTCTATTAGCCCTCGTCTTTTTACCTACTTGATCCTCTGCTGCCTTCACTATTTCATCCCTCAGAGCTATCCATTGTTCTTCTACTGTATTTCTTTCCCCAATTCCTGTCAATTGTTCCCTTATGCTCTCCCTGAAACTCTCTACAACCTCTGGTTCTTTCAGTTTATCCAGGTTCCATCTCCTTAAATTCCCGCCTTTTTGCAGTTTCTTCAGTTTCAATCTGCAGTTCATAACCAATAGATTGTGGTCAGAATCCACATCTGCCCCAGGAAATGTCTTACAATTTAAAACCTGGTTCCTAAATCTCTGTCTTACCATTATATAATCTATCTGATACCTTTTAGTATCTCCAGGATTCTTCCAGGTATACAACCTTCTTTTTTTGATTCTTGAACCATGTGTTAGCTATGATTAAGTTATGATCTGTGCAAAATTCAACAAGGCGGCTTCCTCTTTCATTCCTTCCCCCAATCCATATTCATCTACTATGTTTCCTTCTCTCCCTTTTCCTACTGACGAATTCCAGTCACCCATGACTATTAAATTTTCGTCTCCCTTCACTACCTGAATAATTTCTTTTATCTCGTCATACATTTCATCTATTTCTTCATCATCTGCAGAGCTAGTTGGCATATAAACTTGTACTACTGTAGTAGGCATGGGCTTTGTGTCTATCTTGGCCACAATAATGCGTTCACTATGCTGTTTGTGGTAGCTAACCCGCACTCCTATTTTTTATTCATTATTAAACCTACTCCTGCATTACCCCTATTTGATTTTGTATTTATAACCCTGTAATCACCTGACCAAAAGTCTTGTTCCTCCTGCCACCGAACTTCACTAATTGCCACTATATCTAACTTTAACCTATCCATTTCCCTTTTTAAATTTTCTAACCTACCTACCCGATTAAGGGATCTGACATTCCACGCTCCGATCCGTAGAACGCCAGTTTTCTTTCTCCTGATAACGACGTCCTCCTGAGTAGTCCCCGCCCGGAGATCCGAATGGGAGACTATTTTACCTCCGTACTAATTGCAGCGCCCTCTGAGGCGTTTAACCTTACGTGAACGAAACGTTAAGAAATCTTAGAAATGGTATAATGGGAAATACCCTCTGCCGTGCACTTAACAGTAGTTTGCACAGTATGGTAGTAGATGCAGAATTTTTGGTATAAAGGGAACTGTTTTCGTATTTTTAAGTCAAATGTAGAGGACGCGCGCCCGTACCGCTTGGAGTGGCAGAAGAAGCTACGTAGAAGTTAAGCCAGAAGTCTACCGACAAAACTTCGGAATGTTTTGAGTATTTTGGTTTAAGGAACCTGTGGTCTTCGGCAGCTCGTTACAGAGTAATAAGGTAATTACGATTTATTTCGCTTTGTTGCCAGAATTAACTTTGATTGTGTGGAAATACTGCTGTTTTTCCATTGCATGCAGTGAAACGGTAGGCGAGATGTGCAGCGGCTGATTCTTCATCAGTAAACCTTTCCATTCTGTTGGTTATCTCTAACTGTGGTACTGAATGCTAGTTCGAGGACCAAGAGTAAAATGGGGTTTACTGTTGTCAACGGCAAGTACTGTGCTTCACTAAGCATGCTCCTGCGGGTGATGGCATACCGTTGTCTCCCTACGACGTTTGAACTGACTTACCGAGCCAGTTACAGAGGAACCTACAGTTTAAAGTGGATGATACGGAACCACGGTGTAATTCGAAATTTTTTACAAAACAAATATCGCCAGAGGTAAAAATAAATAAACGTCGTATGACACCAAGACCTGGTGTATGCCTCGTAATTCGACGCCATTTCGGAGACTTGCCTGCCCTTGAATCCGACCGCTCCTGCTTTTCACCGAACAGATCCTTTACAAGTACTACACTACTGGCCATTAAAATTGCTACACCAAGAAGAAATGCAGATGATAAACGGGTATTCATTGGACAAATATATTATACTAAAACTGACACGTGATTACATTTTCACGTAATTTGGGTGCATAGATCCTGAGTAATCAGTACCCAGAACAACCACTATGAAAGGTCTCTGTTGGATTCCCTTCATGTTAATTTCTTAAATCTGTTGTCATTTACGGCATACATTCCACTTCTAAATTTACTGTGGTGTTTCAGACTATCTGGGAGGAGACCAGGCAGTGGAGCGTGTTACTTTTACACATAAATAAGAACGATCTGTCACACTACTACACTTTAAAACACAGTTTATATGTAATTCATGTCACACAGACTCATACGGAACCTACATCCGCTTTATTTTATATACTATATATGATAAGATACTGTCATCCCCCTTCCCTTCTGTGTGAGAGGATGAATGAGCAAATGTATTTCTAGTTGCATGCTTGAGGGTAGCAGACAAGCCTGTCTGCTAGAGGACAGTAGGACCAACGTCAGAACAGGTAGCTACGCTTTATAAAAGCAAAGAGGTTTCTATTCTTGGTATGGTGCTGTCCGTCCCTTGTCATGTTGGTATAGGAAGCTGCCTCTCTGGTCACTTCCGTTTGTATCTGTTAAGCACGCTCGGTAGGAGCCCAGGTCAGTATGTCCGCGGCGAGCGTCTGAAGTGGTAAGATCTTCGGCTAAGCGCGTGTCTGCTAAGTCCGTAGGACAATGGATTTCTTAAGTTCAGCCTAACTGAAAAATTAATCACCTTTATTTCAGGGGGACTGATGACCATAGATGTTAAGTCCCATAGTGCTCAGAGCCATTTTTATTTCAGGTTTAGCTCTAAAATATCTAATGTTATCTTAAATTGCAACGCAGTGTATTTCGAGTGTGAAGTTCAGAATATCTTCCGCTAGTTGCTTTGTCACTACTTTGTGAGTAAAGTGGAACCACATATTGATCAGTAACTGTAACTAAGATCATCAATCTTAAATGCGAATGTGCGTGAGATTATAATGTCTCGTCTTGACAATATTTTTCAATATAGCAACTTTTCTTTATGTTCAACCCACGTGGGCTGTACTTTGTGAGACCAGTACCATGAGCTTATACAATTGTTTGACCCATCAGGTTAATAGTATGACGATAGTAACTAGTTCGAGGTTTTTCTTTTGTAAATTGCTTTTCGATCTAGTTTATTTTAATTATCAAAATTATTGCTAAGTTACACTCTTTGTGTAAACCAAGTTGACCATGTGAAGCATGTGGTGTAATCATCAAAGTAGCCCTCAGCTATTCTTTTCAGGAAGATTTCACAGAGAGTTAGTATGAATTTAGTATACCAGTGTGTGGTAATTTCATGACGGACAGGATTGCGCTACGAACGTAACTTCTTTGGGTGAAAATTGAATCGGTTGGTTGTGGCTAATTTCCTCTTGGATATGTTTCAACGTTCTTCGTGTGTTATTTTATGAATGCAGTGTTGTATGAAGTCTCCCAATCTTGGCTCCCTATTGGATGTGTTCCGTAAGATTACAAACTCACATTTTCACAATCCTAAATAAGGCACCAATGTAGTTATGAATCAAGTTTGATATGCTGTAATTTTAATGGAACAATGATCAATGTTAAAATAAATGTCCAAATATAAACTGATTTATTTCTTTTTATTTAAATTGTCTTTTCATATATATATATATATATATATATATATATATATATATATATATATATATATCTGGATACCTGGTGAAACAGTTGCGCAGTAATGCAAGGTTAACTTCCTCACATAGCTCGCCAAAGAGACGACCTATAGAAAGACTTCCACAAGGCCTCTGAGTCACGAGAAATTATTATTATTATTATATTATACTTGTATTATACTATAAAGTTTTTACGAAAGTCTCTGAGCGCGAGTCTTCTTGCACTTCTCCGATATTATTTTTCTTTTTCTTTCCATCTGTTTATGTGTCTTTTTCTCCTGCAGTTGGGCTTGCAGGTGCTGCTTGACAAATCTCAAACTCCTTCTATGAAAACTGCGCCATTTCCTGTGTTGTGTCTAGCTCCTACAGCATAGACACAATGAGGTAGCTAGGTGCACGCTAAACTAACGCAGACGGGCGTGAAGTCTGAAACAGGATACTGGATGAAAACTATAAAGAAAAGAAGGGAGCTTCTTTTATACTTAACTTTAATGAATCCTTGGAATACATCTCTCTTGAATATTCGTTAGCTATAAGCACTGATACAAATGGCGCCTTGCTAGGTAGTAGCTATGGACTAGCTGAAGGCTATTCAATCTGTCTCTCGGCAAATGAGAGGAAAGCTTCGTACGTCTGGTCGCAAGCTATGTCGTCCGTACAACTGGGGCGAGGTCTAGTCCGTGTCTTGTGACCTGCCATGTGGTGGCGCTAGGTTTGCGATTACACAGTGGCGACACGCGGGTCCGACATGTACTACAGGACCGCGGCCGATTTAAGCTACCACCTAGCAAGTGTGGTGTCTGGCGGTGACACCACATTCCTCCCCCGCAAATCGGCGAACGGTCGTGAGATAAGGCTTCCGCCCGCCGTGGGGAGGACCCCATGTTGACGTATGCGATGAGGTGGGGAGCCTAACAACAGGCGAGGCTGTGCCACCCGCACCCGGCCATTCGGTCCGAGGGGAGCTAGGAAACGCCTGCAAACCTAGTCCAGGGTGCACGTCAACATGAGGTGTATGCGCACGTAAGGAGACAAGAGGGGCCGAAGGGTCGACCTCCCTGTGGTCGGAGCACCCGACGGGCGAAGACGACATCTGGTCCGGAGCGGGCAAGAGGAGGTCCATGGCGGAGGACGGCTGGTCACGGGAAGCGAGCAGCGGCGCGTGACCCAGGGAGGCGCCAGGCGGCTGCAGCGAAGCGTCCGCTGCGGGCGGCGCCGGCGGCGGCTGCGGCGGCGGCGGCGCGACGCCATGAGGCAAAATGGAAGGCAGCGTCGGTAACACCTGGGGATGAGGCGAGCCAGTAGATGGGTCCCCAGGGCGCTGACCTGACGGCACCGTCGCTGAAAGCAGACGGGGAGCGGCAGAACCCAGGCGACGACAGAGGCGCAGCTGATTGAGATGCCGACGCACCTCACCAGAGGCCCCCAAAACCAAATACATCGCGCGGCCGAGGCAGCGAAGAATGCGCCCTGCGAGCCAACGCCGTGAACCGCGATAGGTGCGATAATAGACAACGTCGCCAGGAGCAAAAACCGGAGTCTGCCGCTGCACAGGAACCTGATGCGGCGGATGCAGCAAAGACATCAGGGTGCGATGAGATCGACCATGGAGCAATTCAGCCGGCGAGCGGCCATCGCGGGGCTGAGAGCGATACGAAGACAAAAAGAGCAACAAAGCGTCCTCCCGAGAATGCGACTCTTTCAATTTCAACATCTGGGACTTGAAAGTCCGGACCAATCGTTCAGCGGCACCGTTTGACTGAGGCGAAAACGGCGCGGATGTCAGATGTTGAATACCATTGGCCGTGCAGAATGACTGGAATTCTGCGGACATGAATTGTGGGCCATTGTCGGAAACAATAGTCTGCGGAAGACCTTCAATGCAAAAGATGGCAGACAAGGCTTGGATTGTGGCAGAAGACGTCGTGGAAGACATCCGGACAACAAAAGGAAAATTACTGAAAGCATCGACCACAACCAACCATCGAGCATTCCAGAATGGACCAGCAAAATCGATATGCAAGCGTTGCCAAGGGGAAGTGGCTTTCGGCCATGCCAAGAATTGCCGCGGCGGTGCGGATTGCTGTTCGGCACACGCCACGCAAGAGGAGCACATATTCGTAATCGCAGCATCGATTCCGAACCAAGTACAGTGCTGACGAGCAAGTTGTTTCGTACGCACTATACCCCAATGTCCTTGGTGAAGAAGCTTTAAGACAGAGGACTGTAACGATCGTGGGACCACGACTCTGGACTGATCATTATCGGAACGCAACAACAAAACACCACGTCGTACAAAAAGTCTCTCCTTGTGAGCAAAAAAACGGCGAACCAAAGGATCTTCGATCCGTGACTTTGACAAGGGCCATTGCGTAGCAACAAAACGCAAAACAGTAGCAAGGACAGGATCAGCAGCTGTGGCTGTAGCTACACGACGAAAATCAATCGGAAACGATGCGACCACGTCATCGGCTTCCGAATCAATGAACATGCAAGCAAGTTCGGAAGAATCGAATGCTTTATCCTCAGCAACAGGCAAACGGGACAACGCATCAGCGTTTCCGTGCTTAGCAGTGGACCGATACAAGATATCGTAGCGGTACTGCGAGAGAAAAAGAGACCAGCGAATGAATTTCTGCGCTGTACGTGGAGGTACAGGCTTGGTCGGATGAAAAAGCGATGTCAACGGTTTGTGGTCTGTGATGATGGTAAAGTGACGACCATACAAGAAGTCATGGAACTTGGTAACACCAAACACAAGAGCTAACGCTTCCTTCTCTATCTGTGAATAATTTCTGTGCGCAGATGAGAGCAATTTTGACGCAAAGGCAATAGGGCGATCATGCGAGCCATCCTTGTGCGCAAGCACAGCACCGATCCCGAAATCCGATGCATCTACCATCAACAAAAGGGGTTTTCGGGGATCGAATGGCGTAAGGCAAGTATTTGAAAGTAACGCCGATTGCAACTGGCGAAAGGCGCGTTCGCATTCCGTCGTCCAGACGAACGGAACACCTTTACGGCGTAAGCGATGAAGCGGAGCTGAAATGGAAGAAGCATTGCGCACAAACCTGTTTGGAGTTAATGCTAAAAGAAAGCAGGTGTGGATGCACACCCGAATGGCAGTCTCTGGAAGCGATACAAGCCAAGATGCGTGTTTACCACCAAGACGCGCTGGGATTCTTCGTCCACAGGTATCTGCAAGTACGCATCTGCTAGGTCCAATTTTGAAAAATATTTTCCTGGGCACAGTTTGTCAAAAAGAGCTTCCGGGCGGGGCAAAGGAAAAGTTGCAGTCACAAGTTGTGGATTCACAGTTGCCTTGAAGTCCACACAAAGTCTCAGTTTTCCGGAAGGTTTTGGCAAAATTACTAAGGGTGAGGCCCAGAGAGAAGCCTGCACACGTTCAATTACACCTTGAGATTCTAAATCGTGCAATGTTCTTGCGACCTCATCACGCAATGCGTGGGGAACATTGCGCGCTCTGAAAAATTTCGGTTGCGCGTTGTCTTTCAGTTCCAAATGTGCTTCATAGTTCTTAGCGCAACCAAGGCCCGGTGCAAAAATGTCTGCAAATTCTTCACAAAGACTAGAAACACTGGCGGAAGGCACAGTCTGATTCACTGATAGGACCTGATTTACTATAGACAAATTAAACAATTGAAACAAATCTAAACCAAACAAGTTCACTGCACTAGAAGAACGAAGAACGTAAAACGATACAAGTTTTGTCTGTCCCTTGTATGTGGCAAGAAGGCTGCACTGTCCTAACACAGGGATCGGCTGTCCTGAGTAACTAGTTAACTTAACATTTGCGGCACGCAATGGCGGTTGGCCCAGTTGTTTGTACGTGTCGTGATTAATCAATGAAACTGCAGCTCCTGTATCGAGCTGGAATGGGATCACTTTGCCTTCAAAGTCTAAGTCCACAAAAAGTTTATTGTCCTGCTGACGACAAGAGCGACTGTCACGTGCAATTTGAACTGAGACAGGTACAGAAGCACTTGCGACTTTACGGGATTTCCGGCGACGTCGACGCACACGTTTGGAGGGACGAACACAGTCACTGTTAGCTAAAGTGTCACTGGACGGGTGGGAATGAACTACATGAATGTCCATGGGCGAAGGTCCACGAGCCTGATTGTCCTTGGTTCGATTCCGGCGCGAAGCAAAGGGCCTGGAATTTGTGTAATTGTCTGATCGAAGCTTTTTCTGGCAAACACTTTGAACATGTCCTTTCTTTTGACAGTAAAAGCAAATAGCTTGGCGTGACGGGCAATTCTCACGCGAATGTCTAGTTGCACACCGCGGGCATGATTTCACTGCATTTGCTGGCTTACGCGGCGCACGTGTTTGCAAGGTAGGCTGCCGCTGCTGCGACGGGCGAGAGGGCCGCTTAGCGTCCCGTGCAGCGGGCCCGGCGGGCCGGTGAATGTGACACACTGCTGGCGAAGTTTCAAATGAGTCCTGAGCAAAGTCAAGTGTGTCTTGCCTATCCAATATGTCTATCACTTGTTGAAGGGAGGGATTAACTAGTTTCAAAATCTGTTCCCTTATGCGAACATCAGAAACGTTCTGTGCAATTGCATCACGCACCATAGTGTCTGAATACGGAAGTCCACAGTCACATTCAAAGGCACACTCCCTAGTAAGTCCTTGCAAAGTTGCTACCCACTCCCTATTAGTCTGACCGGCCGTACGTTTTGTACGAAAGAACGTATACCGTTTTGCAACTACATTTACTGTTTCTTTGAAATAGGCATCTAAAGCAGACAAAATTTCTTCGTAGGTCAGAGTTGCTACGTCGCGTCGGGGAAACAATTTCACAATCACACGGTAGGTAGACACACCGACACAAGAAAGCAAAAACGGCTGCCGCTCATTACCTTGAATTCTGTATGCTGCTAGGTGAAAGTTGAACTGGCGAGACCACTCTTGCCAGGTCTCTTCGGCCGCCACGTATGGCCGAAAGGGAGGTGCAGCAGCGTTTTGTGGCAGCGGTAGCGAAGAAGCGGCGGCTGCCGCATCGTTTTGCAGCGCACGTTGACCCTGGACGAGCTGTCCAAGGGCTTCCAATAACGCCTGCGTCTGCTGATTCTGCAAGCGAAAAATTTCGGACAGTACATCTGGAGATTGTGGCGAAGCCATGACACAAACGAATCAATACATCCCATCCTCGTCGCCAATTAATGTTGTGTCTAGCTCCTACAGCATAGACACAATGAGGTAGCTAGGTGCACGCTAAACTAACGCAGACGGGCGTGAAGTCTGAAACAGGATACTGGATGAAAACTATAAAGAAAAGAAGGGAGCTTCTTTTATACTTAACTTTAATGAATCCTTGGAATACATCTCTCTTGAATATTCGTTAGCTATAAGCACTGATACAAATGGCGCCTTGCTAGGTAGTAGCTATGGACTAGCTGAAGGCTATTCAATCTGTCTCTCGGCAAATGAGAGGAAAGCTTCGTACGTCTGGTCGCAAGCTATGTCGTCCGTACAACTGGGGCGAGGTCTAGTCCGTGTCTTGTGACCTGCCATGTGGTGGCGCTAGGTTTGCGATTACACAGTGGCGACACGCGGGTCCGACATGTACTACAGGACCGCGGCCGATTTAAGTTACCACCTAGCAAGTGTGGTGTCTAGCGGTGACACCACATCCTGAGTGTACTGCCAATAAAACCCAACCTTTGGTTCGTCTTCCCAACAACATTATCTATGTGATCGTTTGAATTTCAGTTGTTTGTCATTGTAATCCCTGCGTATTTAGTTGAACTGACAGCAGGGAGGGTGGAGGTCTGTTGTGTTTTCTGATGAAAGTTGATTCTACCTCGGCACCAGTAATGTCCGTGTGTTGGGTAGGAGACCAGTTGAGTGCCTGTAACCAATCTGTCTGCGTGCTATTCACACTGCACCTGCACCTGGAGTTATGGTCTGGGTGTGATTTCGTATGACAGCGGGAGCAATCAGAAGGTTATCCCATGCAACCTAAATGCAAATTTGTACGTCAGTATGGAGATTCAACTTCTTGTGCTGTCATTCACTAACAGCATCTAAACAGGATAACGCTCGCACACATCCCGTCTGCAGTTGGCCGCCGTGGAAAGGTTTCCGGAAATTTAGGGATACGAAATCTGCCTATTGATCTTCATCCATAGTTCACAGATATCGTGCGAGAGAGCAGCACGCTGAAGAAATTAACTCTACAGATGTTGTTGTTGTGGTCTTCAGTCCAGAGACTGGGTTGTTTCAGGTCTCCATGCTACTCTCCCCTGTGCAAGCTTCTTCATCTCCCAGCACCTACTGCAACCTACATTCTTCTGAATCTGTTAAGTGTATTCATCTCTCGGTCTCCCTCTACGATTTTTACCCTCCACGCTACTCTCCAATACTAAACTGGTAATCTCTTGATGCCTCAGAATATGCCCTACCAACCGATCCCTTCTTCGTCAAGTTGTGCCACAAACTCCTCTTGTCCCCAATTCTATTCAATATCTCCTCATTAGTTATGTGATCTACCCATCTAATCTTCAGCATTCTTCTGTAGCACCAAATTTCGAAAGCTTCTATTCTCTTCTGGCCAAACTATTTATCGTCCACGTTTCACTTCCATACATAGCTACACTCCATACAAACACTTTCAGAAACGACTTCCTGACACTTAAATCTATACCCGATTTTAACAAATTTCCCTTCTACCAGTTTACATTTTATATCATCTCTACTTCGACCACCATCAGTTATTTTGCTCCCCAAGTAGAAAAACTCATTTACTACTTTCGCAATGTCCCCTTAGAAAAATTAACGAATGACTGTGCTGATAAACCTCTTACATTACTTGCTTTTCAAACAGCTGAGCAACACTGAACCTACTCAGACATTACTCTCTTTACTTATTCTGATCAACACTAAACTGCCACACAATGTGTTTAGCGCAACGCGATGTGACTTTCAAAAATCCCTACAAAAGAATGGCCCTGACTAACAATAACCCATACCTTTCACAAATCACTTACCTTACAAAAATCTTCGTTACTCGAACTACTGCAATACAGCGAGCGCCACTACTGCCAGCTAAATAAAAGATTCAAACTACTGAAGGCACTAACTACTGATAGGCATAGTTAGCAAATGAAAGATTTTGATAAAGAACAAAAAATGTATTTACCTTAATAGTGTTCAAAAGTCATAATATATATATCAGTTCATGACATCCAGTCTTACAAATTGACTGTCTCTGATGGACACACATCCAGGTCATCCGCTCTCTTCTGTTACCTAAGGATTTCGATTAGCGCTCGTCTTTTTACCTATTTGACTCTGTGCTGGCTTCACTATTTCGTCTCTCAAAGCTACCCATTCTTCTTCTACTGTATTTCTTTCCCCCATTCTTGTTAGTCGTTTCCTAATGCTCTTTCTGAAGCTCTTTGCAACCTCTGGTTCTTTCAGTTTATCCAGGTCCCATCTTCTCAAATTCCCACCTTTTTGCAATTTCTCCAGTTGTAATCTACAGTTCATGACGAATAGATTGTGGTCAGAGTCCACATCTGCCCCTGGAAGTGCCTTACAATTTAAAACCTGCTTCCTGAATCTCCGTCTTACCATTATATAATCTATCTGACACCTTCCAGTATCTCCAGGCTTCTTCCATGTATACAACCTTCTTTTATGATTCTTGAACCAAGTGTTAGCTATGATTAAGTTATGCTCTGTGCAAAATTCTACCAGGCGGCTTCCTCTTTCATTCCTTACCCCCATTCCATACGCACCTACAACGTTTCCTCCTCTTCCTTTTCCTACTATCGAGTTCCAGTCACCAATGACTATTAAATTTTCGCCTCTCTTCACTATCTGAATAATTTCTTTTATCTCATCATACATTTCATCACTCTCTTCGTCATCTGTGGAGCTGGTTGGTACATAAACTTGTACTACTGTGGTAGGCATGGGCTTCGTATCTAACTTGGCCACAATAATGCGTTCACTATGCTGTTTGTAGTACCTTACCCGCATTCCTATTTTCCTATTCTTTATTAAACCTACTCCTGCATTACCCCTATTTGATTACGTTTTCCCTCTCATTTTGGCGAAATCCAGCTCTTAGGTAAAGCATCACAAGAAAAAAATTGTGGCTCCGCTAAAGGTTCGTAGTGGTGGTCTCTACATTACGAGTTGGCCTGCCATAGGAACTTGGGCAACTCGTGTGTTAAACCTGCAGCATTGAGAGGAGCCTTAAAACTGCCGCGATTGGCAGTTCAGCTGACATTCGATTAATTTTCTGTGACAAATCCCCTGCCAAACCTCCAGATTGGTGTCGCATTTGCAGACAGAGCGTCGGGGAATAAGGCCACTCCGCGACCAACGTCCCCTGGCTGTGGCTGTTTACGGCTTCTGGAAGCCCGTCACTGGACGAATGCAAGAGCGAAAATCTGCGCCGTGTCGCACGCGAGGGGGGTGCGGAGGAACTGGAAGGGCGGGGGGAGGGGAGGGGGCGCAGTGGCCAGGTGTGCCGAATCGGCGGTGTAAACCGCCGCGCCAGCCAGATACGGCGAGCGGCGCGATAAGCGGGCACTGACTGCCGACTCCTCTGTACGTTCTGTCGACCGCAATTTCGCTATCACTGTACCAATAGCCCTCGCGCGGCTTGCTCTGTGGCGTCGTAAACTTTATTAGGTCGCTGTGCGCGCGCAGCGGAAGAGAGCGGTGCTCTGTGTCGTGTACTCGAACGACCGGCCCGCTTCTCACGAGCAAGTACACACCAAGGCAGACGCTAGGCCCGCCCGGGTAGCCGCGCGGTCTAAAGCCGTCGCCACACGGACCGTGCTGTCGAACGTTAACGTTGAGCGTGCCAAGTTCAACGTGCTGCTGAACGCTCAGGAACGGTGCGGCTTGTGCATACGGTACGTGGACCCCAACGTGCTCCAGCGGCAGTTGAAGGATGTTTCTAGTTCGTAAATCACACTGTTTACTCAACGGGCGAGCCTAATATTGCCATGCTAGCTCTATTAAAACCCACATTTACTCCATTGTCCACGAAAAGGAAAGTACCATGTCCAGTAAATAAGGACACAGGCTTATAAAAGACCCATTACAAAGAGGGCATTACAAATTTGGAATACTTCTCCACATAAGATAAACATTATTTCATCATTCCCACATTTTAGTAAAACCCCAAAGTCAGTCTTACTTGATCACTGTTCCTACCGAGTAGCAGAATCTTTGCAACATGTGAATTACGAAGCGTAAAAGAAAAGGGCGCAAAATATATTTATAGAAGTAGCACAAGCTATCCTGTAGATTGAGCCAACCAAACAAAGTCACCCACCAAAAAAAAAGGTGAACTTATATTTAGATAACATCAAATATTATAGTATATATTTATATTAATCTAATAATAAAGTATCAGAACCTAGTAAAAACGCAAATGTTAGGAAAAAAACTTAAAAATGTTACGATGCGAACCACCGCCCCAACAAAAACTCGTGAGTGGTCAGAGACTCTACTCATTACGCCTTTTTTTTCATTTTGTTCGATATAGTTCTTTGCGTGTGGTCTGGGCGGACGTGACAAGACATGTGTTCAAGTTTATCGTTGAATCCTTGACTCAGTTTTTTATTACAGAGAACACACAGCCCTCTGACCGACACGCTTTTTTTTTTTTGTCGATCGTTGTGTTTGGTCGTTGCGGACGTTACATGACATCCGTTCAACTTTGTTTGTTCATCCTTCAACTCAGTTTTTTATTACAGAGGCCAACCGGCTCTCTGACCGAACACGCTGAGCTACCGTGCCGGAGAACACGCTGAGCTACCGTGCCAGCATTAGGAAGACGCGAACCATCGGCCCGAATTATCATCTCTTTACTTTTTATTTTAATCTTATTTTGTTCGTTTTCGTTCGTTCTATCTGCTCGGGGCGGACGTCGTAAGACACCCGTTTCAGTTCGTCGTCGATTCATTCACAATTTTTTTTGTATTACAGAGAGCAGCTAACCCTCTGACCGAATACGCTGAGTTACCGTTAAACCAACATCAAACACTTTGCATTTAATTATATTGTATTACCCGTTGGTGAAAACCCTTAATCGTAGATATGTTACTAATCGAAATTTAATTATAACAAATTGTACCAAGAACAATACGTTTTGGGTGCATCTTCAGTGTGTCGCTGCCTTCAAATAGCCTACTCTCATAATACGTTAGTTACGATAATTCTTTTGCCACGAATATGATGTTTCTTATTATTAAATTGGAACGAATCACACAGTTAACAACGGGTTTTCCAGTGATTCTCAATTTTCTGGTGCTCAGAAACGGGATATATACATATAGACTTCAAATGAATGCCAATATGGCGCCTCACAACTCTGTACTGAAGGGAGACGGCGTGCGTGTGAAGTAGGTGGCGTTGTGCCATCTCATTGGTCAACGCTCCGACGCACGCTCAGAATATCTGACATGCCAGATATTGCTCTGCACGTTCGAAAAGACTTCCGAGCGTGCTATTCCACGCTATGACGTCAGGAACTCGGCACGCTCAACGCTCGGATGCACGGTCCGTGTGCCGACGGCTGAACGCGGTGCGCTGCTTCCCGAGCGGCAAGGCGTGTCGGTCCGGGCGCAGCCCCGAATCCTCCTGAAACCAGGTAGGTAAGCTGGTAACAGGACCGAATCCTCCCAAACTGACACAGTGCGACAGAGCATTGTCTGCGCTAATGACCACAGCATGTCTGCGGCCACTTCGCAGTTCCCGGCAGATCGTTGTAGAGTGATCACGTCCTCAGACGAGCTTACAGTTTCAGTAAGTAGGAATGGAAGGAAAGTGTTGGTTTTGAAAGGTAAAACCTTCGGTTTTAAAAAACTGCTGAAAGGTGGTCTAGCGCGATGGTCGTGCAACATTAATGGCTGCAGAAGTTTTGTTAAAACTATTTCTATTGAGGAGCTGGATGTCGTGGAGTGTCAAGAAGAGCACAATCATGCCTCATCACAAAATTCAGTGGCAAGAAATCATTTCTGACCTAAAGGGAAAAGCCATAGAAAATATTTGTGAGAGACTGTCAAAATTAATTTACCAAAAGTTAAAAGGAGAAGATACGCAAGATATAACTACGAGAGATGTCAACAATTTTCGTAAATCTATTTACAAAGCTAGGTGCAAAATCCTGCCAAAACTGCCCACGAATGCTCCAGATGTTCATGATGTTATCAACACGCTGAATGTGGAAACCACAGACGGGACAAAGTGTTTATTAGAAAATAACACCGAGAAAAAGCGATCATATTTCGTGACTCTGCAAACCTTAAAACATTAACGCAGTGTGAATCTATATATGTTCATGGTACGTTCAAGTGCTGTCCAAAGTTCTTTGTCAGCTGTTAACAATACTTGGGTTAGTTAATGGCCATTACATTCCAATGGTCTTCTCTTTATTGAACGACAAGAAAACTTCATCGTATCAGATCAGTATGTATTTCAAAGCATTGGTAATAAATGTAGTGATATAGGTTTGAACTTTTCGACATCAACAGTGTTTTCTGACTTTGAAGAGAGAATAATGAAAGCTGGAAGTGAGGTCTGGCCAGATATTCGCATTCAAGGATGCAAATTTAACTTAACACAGAGCTGGTGGCGAAAAATACAAACATTGGGGCTTGCACATGACTACTACGCAAAAAACGAAATTGGAAGGTTACTGTCGTACATACTTGGTTTGCCCACTGATATGGTTTGCCTTCTGATATGGTTGGCGACTGTTTTGTTGATGATTTCAGGGTAGAGATACCAGCATAAAAAAAATTGGAAGCCTTTTGTGACTATTTAGTAGAAACTTACATAGAAGAGAATGCACTCTTTCCTCCATCCGTGTGGGCAGAACTAAGTTGTAACAGACAGTTTATTTCACATAACTAGGAGCTTTCATCAAATTAATTATGAAGAAATCAAGGCTATAAATGATTCCAGTTCCTAAAAATAAATATCTAAAGAAGATAAAACTTTTAAACAAACAATACACGCGAAAATTTTATACATCTTCTATTGTAACATCATATGCTTCCTTTGCCTGCTTGGAGTATTCATAAAGTTTAGAACTGCTACCTGCTTCAAACGGCAGGATTCGGTCCCATCGTTTTTCAGGCCCTTACGGGCTTGGGAGAATTCGGTACCATTCTTCTGACCGCGGGAGGATTCGGGGGTGCGCCCGCCGGTCCCCGGTGGATTAGTGTCGAGGTCCGGTGTGCCGGCCGGCCTGTTGATGGTTTTTAAGCCGGTTTTCCATCTGCCTCGGCGAATGCGGTCTGGTTCCCCTAATTCCGTCTCAGTTACACTGTGTCGGCGATTGCTGCGCAAACACATCTCCACGTACACCATAATACTCTATCACGCAAACGTTTGGGGCTACGCTCGTCTGGTAAGAGAGGGGGTGGGTTCCACTGGGGGCGAATCGCACAATAACCCTGGGTTCGGTGTGGGGCGGCGGTGGGGTGGGTGGACTGCTGTGGCCTGTCGTGATGTTGTGACCCACAGAGGACTACGGCGGGACGAAGCTTCTCTGTCGTTTCTAAGTCTCCGGTTCAATATGCAATACACAAGACAGACACTCAACGGCGTAATAACGTTATGTATAATCGGGAAAAGTGGGAAATAGAATGAGAAAATATGACTAATGTCGCGTCCTGGCACAGCCTCTCTTTACCAGAATGAAGTAAGTAAGAACTGCGTAACGCAATCGGGACGTTAACGACAATGGGTTAGTTATAAATTGCTGTCAACCTTTATATCGGAGATGAGAGGGAGAGAATCTCCTTGGTTTGAAGCAAATAGGTTACAGAATTGCAATAGGCAGAAAAGATTGGTTAGTTTCTATCAAGTTTATTCTCACATATACTTATGTGAGGTGTTGGACCATAAACCCCTTAGTAAGATTCAGTCTATTTATTTGGACTTGCTACTTCAAAGCTAATTGCCGGTACATATAAAAAACAAGTACAAACCAATAACTTGTTCTTGGTTAGCACTGAAATCTCTCTAAGTAATTGAGACAAAGACTGACAGCCTCCGTTCAACACTATTCCAACGAAACTCTAAAAATCCTACTTGACCTACAGTTCCTAAGTGTCCACCAGAGTCTATCACTGTCGTCTCGTAGTTGAAGTCTTTATCAGCTGTATCGGCTGCTATGGGCCTACTCGGCCGCGCTGGCGTCTCGCTGCGGAATCTCCAAACTGCCGGCACTGGCTCTGAATCTCTGCCTCTAGCTATATCGCTGCCTGGCCTTTTATTTCGTTCCTCGTGTACTTGGGTGCACACGAGTTAATTTGTTTCACATGACCCTTTCATTTCTAAGTGATCGGATTGCACAAGAATGCCCCGGTTCCACACAACACTTTCGTTTCTAGCTGAACACAACTTAATTTGGTTCCACACGAGTCTTTTCCGCACGTGACTGACACTCTCTCTTGCTGTATTATTGCCCTGGTGTTTGCGTCTTCCATTGCGCAAGTTTGATTCATGCTGCTTCCTCTGGCAGGAAGTAAAACACTAAGTTATTTGATCAACAAGCCATACTTGGCAGCCTCCACCGCTTATCTGGTCCCTACGTCCTGGTGGACTATTTCTTAATGTCGGCTGGCTGTTTGCCTATGGAGCCTGGACCCTTATTATGGTCACAAAAGCAAGAATAAAAATAAAAATTTTCTACGGTCACAACAAATTGCTGAATGTGGCCGTCAGTATGTCCTGACAGTGATGTTTATGATGAAGATATCGTCTTATGGCAGCTTAACATTATGATGATCAGGGTTTTCTTTTGTTTATTTATCGGATTCCATGGGATAGAGCGAGCCAAAGCTGCTTGGCGATGGATCAGTACATATTTTTATAAAACGCTGGTTAGAAAATTCATAACAAAAAAAACTGAAGAATTAATAAAAGAAATTCCACAGAAATCCGTAACTGTTCCTATTTTCTAGGAGCTTTTATTTGACCTGGTGTTTGGAAAGCTGCAATACACTCAGATGACCGAAGTCATGGGATAACGATATGAACTTGCACAGACGGCAGTAGTATCGCGAACACTAGGTATGAGGAATGGCAGTGCATTGGCCGAGCTGTCATTTGAACTTGAGTAATTCAAGTGATAAGGTTTCCGACGTCAATATGGCCGCACTACGGGCACTAACAGACTTTTGGCAGGGAATGGCAGCTGGAACTGTGTTTCCTCTTTTTTTTCTTTTCCACTTAAGCAGAGCCTCAGCAAAACGTGGACAGGTATACAGGTATAGCTACATTGGTGATAAAAATTCACACTTTCTTGTAGCTGCACAGACGAATAGAAAATACTTTCAGTAATGTTATTAAAAAACTATGGACACAATTGTTACACAAATGAAGAAAGTAGGAAACGTGGGCTACAGCTACAGATTAACCAGGAGAATATTAAGAAAAAGTAATTAAAGTGTTTTGCATTTCGTCACGGAGTCACATAGTCGGCGCGTGAGCATTACAGGTACACTCAACAAGCTGCAGTGCAAAACGCTACAACACAGGTGCAAGGCATCGTGGAGAGGTTACTACTTAAATTCCGGGAGGACATGTTCCATGAAGAATCACCCAAAATATTATTTTGTCCTACAACCGTCTCGCGAAATCATCATAGACAGAGATAAGATCAAAGGCTCTATGGGTAATATGGAGGTTTAGCAACAATCATTCTTCCCACGTGCCATTAGTGAACAAAACAGGCAAGGCGGGAAGAGATTGTGGTTGCGAAGTAGTCTCTGCCACAGACTGTAAGGCGCCTTGCAAGGTGTGGATGCCTTGCAAGGTGTGGATGTAGATGTAGATACAGATTGGCTGGCAAATTATAACCATTTCTGTGCTCCAAAGAGACTGCTTTCGGTCTCTCTTGAGTTGCTATTAAGAATTGAGTTGCTACTGAAGTATGTTGAAAATGTGATGTAAACATAAAGCACAAAATGAAGAAGTAATGAAGCCAAAACATGATTGGTGAAGTTAGAGGGATATCGTTCCACCTGTCTACGATCATTTAACTTAGCGCTGGATGGAGCGCTACTGGACGAAAAAATTGCAGGGACAACGTAAGAAAGTAAGAGTACAGAAAAGTTACAACATTAACATCATGAAGAAAAGCCTTACATAAAGTAAAATGGTGCGAGATGTTCGAAATTCTGAGAAAAATAGGACTAAGCTGCAGGAAAGAAGACAAGGATTCCTGGTCAGATGATTTGGGCAGACTGGCGGCAGCATAGGAGCTGCTCTACAGCTGAGAGACATTACAAGCAGATAGGAAGACATTTAAAACAATATAGAGAAGAAAACATGGTGGAACATAGAAAATAATGGCGGAACATAAGAGAAGAAAGCATACAGAAAGCGATGACTGTAAAACGGGGGTAAAAATCTAAAATATTATTTTACACAAAAAAAAAACACTGTAAGGATGAAAAGGCACCAGGCAAAGTACAGCCGTAGCATAAAAAGTGACAGAACGATTAAAACAGCCATGCGATGGATGGCATAGCATGGAACAATCATGGACAGATTTCCTTTTCTTTCTTTGTTTTCTTTATTGTCATTTCGTTGCCCTGCCCATATGGGCAGTGGAGGGTAGGCAGCGGCACAGTCCACTGCTCTTCAGCTAAACAGTTTAACAAAAGACATGAAAGGGGAACGCTTACAGAAAAAAAGGGGGGATGAAAGGGGTTGAAGCGCCCTGCTAAGCCCGCAGGACAGAACAGGTAGTTGGAATTGTGGAAAGGGGCCAAAATAAGCGGCTGTCAGTTACACTTGAACACATGTAACTTTATTTATTTGACCAAGCATTACAGTACAAATTCTTGAACTTAGTTATCAGCTGAATACGCCGCACTATCTTATGCCTTAAGGGCACAACCACTTTGATTTAAAAAAATGGCTAAAAACCATTAATTCAAAATTCAGACGCCAAAAAGAATATTTAGAAGCCAGAAGGCCTCAATTTAAGTAAGTTCTATAATTTGGCTGAAGACCCAAAAATGTAACACTTGAAAAGCAAGAACCTTCAATTAAAGACGGATGAAGGCCGATGATTTAAGACATAAGGTAAAAAAAAGTTAAAACTAAAAAAAACAGGCAGAAGGTCTTATCTTAAATTAGGCTGAAGGCCCCGAACAGTCTGATGCTCAAAAGACAAAGATCCTTAATTTAAAAACGGCTGAAGGCCCCATGACTTAAAACTCAAGGTAAAATAAATTTAAACAACAAAGCCTTATCTTAAATTAGGCTGAAGGCCCCAAACAATCTAACACTTGAGAAGCGAGGAACTTTAATTTTAAAATGGCTGAAGGCCCATGACTTAAAACACGACTAAAATAATTTTTATTAGGCAGAAGGCCCAAGGCTTTATCTTTAAACAATATACTAATCAGGCTGAAGGCCCAAACAATCTAACACTTGAAAAGCACAGAAAATTTTAAAACAGCTGATAAGGTCCATGACTTAAAACACCACTAAAAACAACTCAACTTTAATTCAAAACCATCACCTATGAGCCATACAAATACACACAACAGAAAATAAGAAAAGGTAGTGCAGCTAACAGAGCTCAGAAATTCTGGAGGTTGGCCAGCACTTGAAATACTAACCTTCACTTAAGTGAGACAGGCAGCCGGCCCAACCATTCTCGACCCGACGACAACCCAACCAACAGACAGTCAACGGACCCACCGACAAGGTAACTTGCGCTCCACTCGACCAGCACACAACCGGGAGTTCAATGCAAACGTAAAAGGCATGGACGCCCACAACCAAGCATACATTAAGCTGTCGAACTACACACTGTACTGGACAGCGATAACACGGTGAGGAAAGGACACTGCCAAAATTTACGTCAACGGCTAGGACAGGTAACCCGAACGTTAACGGCCACAAGGCAGAAAATTCCGCTGGTGCACTTCAATTGCAAATAACCACATACAGTTAGACTCCACCGGACAGTGCCTAAACCTTCGCTAACTCTAACACATACATTGTTGATTGCAGGAATGTCCCAACAGCCAAAACGAGAACCAAACGGCACAATGTGAACAGTCTTGACTTGCTAGTAAATTAAATCCAAACTCAACTTTCGTGTCCAAAAAATGTTCAAATGGGTGTGAAATATTATGGGACTTAACTGCTAAGGTCATCAGTCCCTAAGCCTACACACTACTTAACCTAAATTATCCTAAGGACAAACACACACACCCATGCCCGAGGGAGGACTCGAACCTCCGCCGGGACCAGCCGCACAGTCCATGAGTGCAGCGCCTCAGACCGCTCGGCTAACCCCACGCGGCCTTTCGTGTCCAGGATTGGTGAGCCACGGACCTCGTAGCAATGGGAACAGCCCCACACACTCTGACATTGCGTAGAGTGGGCCCAGCCAAACTATGCCCCAGGGAGATTTCCTCGCTGCTCCACGCCAACTGACCGATGCCACACATCAGAACGGGACAGCAGGCAGCGACTGTGCAATAACAAGGACGAATCACGAGTCGCCACATGCAGGTATCCCATAAGTGATCGCCAGCCAACATACACATCATCCGACAAGACGACGGACCGATGACCAACCAAGGTGGTCCGCACTCAAGTGATATGTATCGGCAACCATCGGGGGAGTCATAGCTGTCCAGACCTCATTGCAGCCGCACCCCGACTGAACTCCTGCTACGTCCTAAGCCAAACACTGCCAGGTCTGAACTGCCCTGCTAGCACCTCCCAACTCGCCGGCAGATCTGAACTAACCCAAACACACGACAACCGGGAAGTAATAGCTGTCAGCAAAGATAATACACCAGGGCTAATATCTATAAGCGCCGCTGCTGCCGCTCACGAGGAGGCAAAGCAGAAACTCAGTGTCAACAGAAATTGAAAGTAACATAACCAGGTGGCAGTATTATAAAAAAAAAGGATGTAAAATAAGAGATGGTGCGAACACGATCCATGCAAGGCTCAGGGGGACATAAAAAGCACAGTAAATGGAGATAATGTGAGTTAAAATATACACTAATACAGGGACATGCACAGGGGGACAGTTAAAAAGTTGACATAAAGTCAAAGGAACACAGCTGGCAGTCCGCTGCACACTTAAAATCACTGGAGTCGAACACAAGCTAAAAGTCGGCCACAGTAGAAAATCACAACAACAGTCACGGACTATATACAGGCTGAGCACACAATGTAAAACCACATCACTTGATGACATTGTATAACTTCACCGAAACAACACTAATGCAGCACACATGATTACGAATAAAAAACTACGGAGGATCTGCCAGGGGTCTTGTACAAGGGAGAAGAGAAAAGGAGACGAGAAGGAGGGGAGAGAAAGGGGGACAAGGAAGGGGTGGTACTGAAGGTGGTCCAGGGAAGGAAGGGATGGGAGAGGAAAACAGCCGAGGAGGGGGTGCAGGGACAATCCGCTCTGGGAGGAGGAGGGTAGAGGAAAATGGGGGCCCTGGGGAGGAGGGGCGGGGGGGACAAGGCAAGGTTGCAGTTGGAAGGAAAGGTAGATGTCATGGCGAAGTTCAACATCGGGGAGGGGGAGGCGCCTGATGCCCTGATGAAGGAGATGGAGGGTGTGGAGGAGGAGAGAGGGAGGGATACAACGATAGAGGCACGGCAATGGGTGGGGGTTGAGAGGAAGGAGGAAACCAGGGGGTGGGGGGATGGAGCCTGTGGACAGTGTAAAGGATGCGGAGATGCTGGACGAAAAGGAGGAGGTGAGGGAAGGGGACGAGGTCATACAGGAGTCGGGTGGTGGGGAAGGAAGGCAGATACGGAAGGCAAGGCGGAGTTCGTGGCGTTCTAGAATTTGGAGAGCCTCATAAAAGTCGGGGGGGGGGGGCGGCGGAGACATAGGGAAACGCCGGCATAACAGAGGATAGGACGGATGAGGGATTTGTAGGTGTGGAGGATGGTGCAAGGATGCAATCCCCATGTTCAGCTACACAGGAGTTTCAGGAGGCAGAGGTGGGAATGGGCTTTCTGCTGGATGGTCAGGAGATGAGGGGTCCAGGTGAGGTGACGGTCGAGGGTGAGGCGAAGGTATCTTAGGGTGGGGGTGAGGTGGATGGGACGACCGTAAATAGTAAGGCAGAAAGTGTAGAGACGAAAGGAGTGGGTGGTACAGCCTATGATGAGTGCCTGGGATTTGGAGGGGTTGATACGAAGGAACCACTTGTTACACCAAGTGGTGAATTGGCCAAGGTGGATTTGGAGAGTGTGTTTGGACCGTCAAAGGGTAGGATAGAGAGCCAGGAGGGCGTTGTCATTAGCATATTGGAGGAGGTGGACAGGAGGGGCTCGCTTTGGCACGTCGGAGGTGTACAGGAGATAGAGGAGAGGGGTGAGGACGGAGCTCTGGGGGACGCCAGCAGTGGGATGAAATATACAGGAATTAATGTTATGGAGGGTGACATAGGAAGTACGGCGTGAGAGGAAGGAAGCGACCAGATTGACAAAATTGATAGGCAGGGAGCAGGTTTGGAGTTCAAAGAGGAGACGAGGATGCCACACGCGGTCATTGGCATTTTGGAGGTCGAGAGAAACGAAAATGGCGGAGCAGCAGGAGTTAAGCTGGAGGGAGAGAGGGTGGACGAGGTTAAGGAGTTGGTCTTCAGCGGAGGAGGAGGTTCGGAAGCCACACAGGGTAAGGGGGAGGAGGTGGTTTTGATTAAGGTGCTGATGGATATGACGAGAGGGGATGGATTCGAAGACCTTACTGAAGACAGAGGTGAGGGAGATGCATGGACAGCAATCCCACAGATCATTTGAACGATTCTTTTAGCGAACTGACGTGGAACGAGCCGGTTTATAGGACGTGTGCAATTGATTAGCGTTAACATTAATGAACACGTAGTCCTACTCATGCAACTCCTGTATATACAGGGTGATTGTAATTAAACCTTCATAACGCTGTAGAAATAACACTGCTGGTCAGAATGACGTCAAATTGCAACGGAAGAGGGAAAACGTAAGGCAGAAGAAAATTTATAAATAGGTGGCGCTGTATGTGTCAGAATACGTAAATGAAAACACCTCTCATGAGCACGACCCACTGAAGTTGGTATAAACACGCCGGGTACAGGGCTTTTCCTCCTTTCGCGTCTGCGACTGTCTCAATGCAGGATCGCGCTCTGCTTGTAAAGCTGTATTACAAGAATGATGACTGTGCACGCGTCGCTCTGCAGAAGTTCCGGACACTGAAGGGTTTGAAAAAAGGCGTTGGTCGGATGACTGCCTTGGGTCTGGAGAAAATGATTAGGAAATTCGTAAAGACGGGTTCTTTTGGTGTGCAACTTGGTAGAGGGAGGAAACGAATTGATTCGACGTCAGCGGAAGCAGTGGCCACAGCAATGCAGGAAGAGACGAGTGGTGGTGTACAAACATGTAGTGCACGGAGAGTTGCCAGAACATTGGACATACCCGTGAGCACGGTGCGTAAACTCCTACGAAACATCCTTATTTGCTGTCCATTCACGAGTTGCTTCCTATTGACCTGGCAGCAAGAGAGACCTTTGATTTAGAATTTCTTGCTCGCACGGAAGTGGACAATGATTGGCCGTGGAAGATTTTGTGGACATACGAAGCCCACTTCCATCTGACAGGATATGTCAATACACAGAATTGTCGAATATGGGCAACGGAAAATCCACACGCAAATCAACCAGTACCACCTCATCCTGAAAAGTCACTGTGTGGTGTGGATTTAAGGCACCGTTTATCACAGGGCCATATTTTTTCGAAGAGACACATGTTTCCTGTTCTGTTACCTGCACCGTCTCTCCAGCTCTCCAACAGCATGGATCTGTGGATGGGATCATTTTCATGCAAGGTGGCGCACCTCCGCACATTGCAAGTCCAGTTAAACAGTTGCTGACGTGCCATTTCGGAAATGCTAGAATTATCAGCCGCCATTTCCCTACAGCCTGGCCGTCCCCATCAGGTGATCTTAATCCGTGTGACTTCTGACTGTGGGGCTACCTGAAAGATGTGTTCAGTGTTCCGATTGCAAACTTAGCTGCACTGAAGGCACGCATTGCGCAATGCATTCTGAACTTGACCCCGGGAACACTTCGACCAGCTGTGGAACATGCTGTTTCTCGGTTTCAACTTGTTGCAGGAATCGGTGGACAGCACACTGAACGTGTTTTGCGCCAGTTACACGGAAATTAATAATGCGATTTGATTTTGATTGATGCTCTTTATGCGGTTTTTGGCCACATGACAATTAAAAACGGATGTGAGTGACGTTTTTTATGCGGTTTTTGGCCTCCGGACAAATAAAACCGATTTTGCCCATCCGATGTGATATGCCCTTGCCGTGGAGGATGGGCTTTCGGAACTGAGAGTGTCACACCTGTCCAGCCATGCACACTGAGCAGTATAGGCTTTTTAACGTCAAACGTATACCTTGGGCGTTTTTGTATGATTCATTTGTTATTTGTAGTCGACCACTATTAAATTATGGTGATTACAGCAGAATCTATTACTACATTATGTAACTATATACTTTTCTTCTGCCATACGTTTTCCTCCATCTTCGATAATACTGCGTTGCAATTTGACGTTATTCAGACCAATTGCGTTATATCTACAGCGGTTTGAAAGTTTAACTTTAATTATAATCACCCTGTATGTAAATGATTAGAAGAGATTAGTGTCAGCTACCCCTTTTTAAGTAGAAATTAATCAGTGGAGTAGAAGGTGTAGTCCAGGAGAAAAGATTTTAATTAGATTTATAACTTGCTACGCTATCTATCGGAAATTATATGTCAATGAGCAAATGATTAAAAATTTGGTTAATGCATATTGAACTCCTCTCTGAGCCACTGATAGCTTTAACAATGGGTAATAAAGATCATTTTTCCGTCTAGTGTCGTATGTATGCACATCACTGTTCTTCTCAAATTATGATGGATTATTTATGACGAATTTCATTACCGAATACGTATACTGTGACGACGCAGCTAAAACGCCTAGCCCCTGGAAGAGGTATCCGCATGACGTCCGTGGATGAACACCACATATTTTTGTACAATCGGGAGTTAGGGAAGAGAGTGTCACAGATGTGAGATGCGATTTGCGGTGGCAATCATAATGACATTTTTCGTTGCGGTGAGATCTTTTAATGAAATTTGAATTAGCAACTTTCTCCCTCGAGTACCAAACTATTTTGCTGACGCCCCCCTACATCGATAGAAATGACCATAGTAATAAAATAAGGGAAATCAGAAAGCTCACGGAACGATTCAGGAGTTCATTTTTTCCACGTGCTTTGTGAGAGCGGAACGGTCGAGACGCAATTGAAAGTGGTGCTATGATCCTGCTGCCATGTATGAACCGCAGAGTAGCATTGTAGATGTAGATACACTACTGGCGATTAAAATTGCTACACCAAGAAGAAATGCAGATGATAAACGGGTATTCATTGGACAAATATATTATACTAGAACTGACAAGTGATTACATTTTAACGCAATTTGGGAGCATAGATCCTGAGAAATCAGTACCCAGAACAACCAACTCTGGCCGTAATAATGGCCTTGATACGCCTGGGCATTGAGTCAAACACAGCTTGGATGACGTGTACAAGTACAGCTGCACATGCAGCTTCAACACGATACCACAGTTCATCAAGAGCAGTGACTGGCGTATTGTAACGAACCAGTTGCTCGCCCACCATTGACCAGACGTTTTCAGTTGGTGAGAGATCTGGAGAATGTGCTGGCTAGCGCAGAAAGGCCCGTATAGGACTTGCAACATGCGGTCGTGCATTATCCTCCTGAAATATAGGGTTTCGCAGGGATCGAATGAAGGGTAGAGCCACGGGTCGTAACACGTCTGAAATGTAACGTCCACTGTTCAAAGTGCCGTCAATGCGAACAAGAGGTGACCGAGACGTGTAACCAACGGCACCCCATACCATCACGCCGGGTTATACGCCAGTATGGCGATGATTAATACATGCTTCCAATGTGCGTTCACCGCGATGTCACCAAACACGGATGCGACCATCATGATGCTGTATACAGAACCTGGATTCATCCGAAAAAATTACGTTTTCCCCTTTGTGCACCCAGGTTCGTCGTTGAGTACACCATCGCAGGCGCTCCTGTCTGTGATGCAGCGTCTAGGGTAACCGCATCAATGGTCTCCGAGCTGATAGTCCATGCTGCTGCAAGCGTCGTCGAACTGTTCATGCAGATGGTTGTTGTCTTGCAAACGTCCCTATCTGTTGACTCAGGGATCGGGACGTGGCTGCACGATCCGTTACAGCTATGCGGATAAGGTGCCTGTCATCTCGACTGCTAGTGATACGAGGCCGTTGGGATCCAGCAGAGCGTTCCGTATTAACCTCCTGAACCCACCGATTCCATATTCTGCTAACAGTCACTGGATCTCGATCATCGCGAGCAGCAGTGTCGCGATACGATAAACCACAATCGCGACAGGCTACAATCCGACCTTTATCAAAGTCAGAAACGTGATAGTACGCATTTCTCGTCCTTACACGAGGCATCACAACAACGGTTCACCAGGCAACGCCGGTCAGCTGCTGTTTGTTTATGAGAAATCGGTTGGAAACTTTCGTCATGTCAGCACGTTGTAGGTGTCGCCAACGGCGCCAACCTTGTGTGAATGCTCTGAAAAGCTAATCATTTGCATATCACAGCATCTTCTTCGTGTCGGTTAAATTACGCGTCTGTAGCACGTCATCTTCGTGGTGTAGCAGTTTTAATGGCCAGTAGCGTATATAGATGTAGCTCGGCCACCGCTAGAAAGTTGCCGATGTTTTCGCTCTGGGCAGGGTAGGAGGATGGTGAGGAAGTTGGGCTCCACAACACTTCGGCTTTATCCTGCGGCCTAAGGGCATTGTCACCGGGCGGCTTCCGGCATGCTGGCCCGGTGTTTGCGGAAGCGGCCGCGGAAGCCACGCCTCCCGCGGCCGACGAAACCCGGAAAGGGTGAACGACCCCTGCTGTGCGCATCAATACTCGCGGCCAGTGCGCGCCCGGCTGCATGCCGCCTGCTGCCTTCGCTCACCCCCGCCACCCCCACCCTGCCTCTTACATCCCTTCCACACCCTCCCCCTTCAGCCCTTTGGCCGCAGCGGCATAAGGTCCGGGGCCGCCCTTCTCCTTCCTCCTCTTCACGGCGCCGACGCCCTTCGTATTTTCCGGAGGGGCTGTAAATCAGCGGCTTTGGAGAACAAATGCTCCCCTGAATGTTTTACGGGACACATTTCGCGCGGTAAATATGACGGCACACCGCAGCACCGGCTCGGTGAAGATAAAATTGGCTCGGGATCGCGGCGGGAAGCCAAAATCCCGTTGTCGTTAATACGGATATATGATTAATACCGGGCGGGGAAGCTAAGGCAGTCCGTTCCAAAAACATCCACGACTACTGAATATATCGAGGTGCAGATTTACCTAAGCTATAGCGAAAAATATGGCTAACTTTGCCTTTTTAACTTTATTTTTATTGGCGACTTGACTACTTATGATCACGCTGCAACTTCGTTTTGTTCTCTTCGTTCAGGGTTTCCTCTGTTTCCAGTACTCTTTCATACGGCCGCAGTTTTGTATTTTTTCCCTTATATGAATGTTCTTCCTGATTTTGTAGTTATTCTTTCGGCCTGAAACCTTTCAAGACTGTGTTCTGTCCCGAAACATGTCCTGTTCCAACATGAGAGGAGGGTGGACCTCTCAAGGTCTTTTCGAGCACCTTTAATCCACGTCGTGGAGGTGTCGAGTTCCAGAGATTATCAAATATTTGTCGGATAACTGACTTTTGTCCATTCTGTACAGGTGTCTAAGAAAAACCAGCCTACTTTTTCTCATGGTCTCCGAGGACTTAACATCTGAGGTTATCAGTTCCCTAGACTTAGAACTACTTAAATCTAACTAACCTAAGGACATCACACACATCCGTGTCCGAGGCAGCATTCGAACCTGCGACCGTAGCAGCAACGCGGTTCCGGACTGAAGCGCCTAGAACTGCTCGGCCACAGCGGCCGGCTTTCCACCCTGCTTGAGGCTGTATTGCACCCATGATTTTTCGTAACGTTATCCTTTCCAGGATCTACATTTCCTCTGGGTTGAAGTTCACCGACAGACATTCACCGAGCTAGGTGGCGCAGTGGCTAGCACACTGGAGTCGCATTCGGGAGGACGACGGTTCAATCCCGCGTCCGGCCAACCTGATTTAGGTTTTCCGTCATTTCCCTAAATCGCCCCAGACAAGTGCTCGGATGGTTCCTATGAAAGGGCACGGCCGACTTCCTTCCCCGTCCTTCCTTAATCCGATGAGACCGATTTCCTCGCTGTCTGGTCTCCTCCCCCACAACAACCCAACCCACCCCTTTTGACAGGTTATCACTGCCGAACAGTCGTACTGTTTGAGCACAGTAATGTAGTGTTTTACTTTGGCATTTAAGGAGCAGCACTGTTTGTTGTAAAAATGTTTTGTCAGCCCAAGTGCTCTCTATCTTTTTGGGATCCGATCGCCTACCTCAGAGTTTCATAGTCAACCCTCTTTCATGGCTTGGCCACGGTACTTGAACTTCTTTACCCTCTTAATCTGGTCTCCCTCTGTTTCAAGGACTTCGGTCCATATTTGTAGTTCATCATGAATCTGGTCTTTTCTATCAAGATTCTCAGCCGTATTTTGCTGGCGATCCTTTCCAAGAGGATCATATGGGTGGTCGCTTCCTCTTGGTTTACGCCGAGTATCGCAGTCATCAGCAAAAGGCCGGCGGTTCACTGTGATTCCGTTTATATTTTCCCCATAAGCAGATGCTGCTTATTCCTTTGTTTTTCACCAGTTCAGGTTCCAAGATCTGGGCGTCATTCTGCAAGAGATGAAGAAAAAAAGGAGTAGGGGTAATATTTCCTAGAACAACATTGCTCTAAGTAGCAGTACCCATTAATGGCCCTACCTAAAGGCACTAGGCGAAAGCTGGTCAACGGTATCAAAGGTGGATGAGAGATCTCGGTTACCAGCGGCACAGACACAGGAACAACCTTTTGGAGTAAACTTCGAAAAACAATCATTTTGGATGAACAATCCGATTTTGTATTGGAATTAATTCCTTCCCTTACAACTCCATTTCATATGCAGAACTTTTTGTTTCGTTAATGATTTATTGAAACCGGCCACGATTAGGTACATCAGGCCCTCTTTGTCATCCACGCAGACATTCTGAAAATTTTACTTTACGTTCATTACGATAAGCATGCTTTGAGTTACATGTATAATAGAATAAAGAATTTATAAATTGCTATAGTGCAGAAAAAACACAGTATACATTTGTGCATGAGGAGCACAACACGAAGACAAATTACAGGCTCATAGATTTGAACAATGAGCACTACTGCAATGTACTAGAGAGAAGGGGTAGAGAAGAGGGACAAAGACAGAGAAAAGAAAGTGGACTGACTGACTGAGAAATGAAAATAGATTGGTTAGTTGACTGATTTGAGGGATGGAACCAAGCAGTGAGCTCATCGGTCCCATCGGATTTGGGAAGGGTGGGGAAGGAAGTCGGCCGTGCCCTTTCAAAGGCACCATCCCGGCATTTGCCTGGAGCGATTTAGCAAAATCGCGGGAAATCTAAATCAGGAGGGCCGGACGCTGGTTTGAACTAAATATAGAATGAAGCGTAACTGAGAGGAGATGGTAGCATTTGCTTTACTATTCGACAGAGCGAAACTGGCTGTATATGTTTTTTTAATTATTGAAGAATCATGACTATGTAGACAGACGGAAGTGCTTCAGCATTTTCTTGAAATCGCGGTAGGATGCTTCACAGATGAATAGCAGGAACAGAGCACGATACGGAAATGGCGGCTTTCTCGGGGAATTTCATTGATGAAATCTTCCCGGATTATCAGCGGAGTCGTGGAGTCTTGTCGTCGCAACGTATCGACGGGATTCTTACTCGTCGTCTTTAGCTGAAGTGTCTGTTCCACATATGCTCACTTCTGCCGTACTTTGCGTTCACTTAGTAGCTCGTTTCTCAATTGTTTACGTAGGTGTTTGCAGCCTAATGACTGCTCCCTTCTGTTCCTTCCCTCCCTCCCTCTGGGTTTCTCTGTTCTTGTGTGTGTGTGTGTGTGTGTGTGTGTGTCTGTGTTTGTGCGCGCGCGTCTGTTTTTTAGTTAATTACGTAGCCCACCTGCATATACAGTTTGAGAAGCTCGGGTCATCCAGACAATGTGTCGATGTTTCTTTGAAAACCTCATAGCGGTGCCAGGAGATAGTAACCTTACTTATACTGTCCATGTTAAAACACAGTTCCGGGTGCACACGCAGTGTCGCCCTAATTGCATGGAGTGGTGAGATGCAGTGGCTATTATATTGACGACTGTAGTATCCAGATCCAGCCGTGATTTCACTTTAAAACATTGTGTGAGAATATCCATTATGTGTTAAGAGACTGAAATAAATTTAGTGAAAGCTATCGCCAACTTCAGTGGACGTAAATATACTTGTCAGTACAATTTTATAAAAGAACTCATCTTTCATTGCAACTATCCCCATTCAGTATTGATCCATAGCGAGAATACTTTGCCCTCCAGAATAATTACTGTTTTGACAGGACAGCAAGACAGCCTAAGAGAGTAGCCAAGCAAAGAATAAATTAATAATAACAGCGGGAATAGGTACCTTTTCCGTCAACAGTACGTGTTGTTCCATTGGTAGCTTGCCATTCTTGCATTATCCGTTGCGTTCTTGATTAATTTCAGTATCAGTTTTGTAAGGTTATAGATACAGCTACCCTCTGAATACCAATACCTGTAGCTTACACGTAATGATCTAGCGCAGCAGCACTGCCTCCAAGGGAACCAAAGAATAGTGGATATTCGCAGGTGGATATCATACGCGTTTCGACGATACATGGCAGCGCGCCTTGAGAAGTTCGATAAATCCATTACATATTGCAGTGTTCGTGGACGATTGAAAACTAGTCGATATTAGAAGCGAGTCGTTAGCAAAGATCGACACAAGCAATGGTTTTCTCAGAAAAGTAATAACACGCCGAAAGAATAGTGAACGTCAGTACTTATGCGTAGAAACATTAGGAACGTGTAACGTGCCTTATACCAGAGACAGTAAACCTACAGTTCTTTGAAGTTAGTGTTCTCTTCTGAATCCCTTTTATTGCTATTAGAACTTTACGTGGAGATTTTCAATGGCAAGCGTGGTGATTTTGACAGGGTATTTACCGGTTGGTACCATTTTTAGTCTTTAGTTGCATGTTCCTTGAGAGTAAGATGCTCATTCTAAGCAGTCCAGCACAAACATTGGTCTGATCGCCATGGTTACATCAGCACAGGTGATTTTAGAGAGAAACTTGCCCGTGATTGACACGAGTAACTGAAATATAGAAAGGTCTTGGCTCAAATGGCTCTGAGCACTATGGGACTCAACTGCCGAGGTCATTAGTCCCCTAGAACTTAGAACTAGTTAAACCTAACTAACCTAAGGACATCACAAACATCCATGCCCGAGGCAGGATTCGAACCTGCGACCGTAGCGGTCTTGCGGTTCCAGACTGCAGCGCCTTTAACCGCACGGCCACTTCGGCCGGCTAGAAAGGTCTTGATCGCACAGTTATTTATTAAGCGTTACGCTTTTAAAAAGTTAATCACCAGACTGAAGCTGTGGAATAAAGTGCACAAGAAAATTAACGATAGCAAATATGTAAATACTAACATAAGAATGCATATTAGTACTCCATATACAGAAATACTTACATTTAAACAAACATTAGTGCAAAGCTCACGAAAGTAAGTGCTGATACTCAATATAATACAGATGTCACCTCATGTAGGCACATTTGATAGTGTCGTTATCTATACGAAGAGAACCAATGCTAAACTGAGTGTGGTGATTAAGCTATCAGTTGGAGGCGCTAGCATTAAACATAGATAGGAAGTCAAAGAGTAACTTTACAAAGAACCCGGCGTTGCGATTAACTACATGTCAGAACATCGTGACAGATTGACAACGATACATATAAGCTACTTTATGGAAGAGAAACTCATATACTAACAGCGTGAAACGTGCGTCGTTAGGTAGCACCGTGAACAACGTTACAGAGATAGCCGTCAGTTATTACTCAAAACAGAAGACATGTACGCATCCAGTAACAGGCGTGATACAATACCAACATACACTGAAGCTCCATAGCAACTGGTATAGGCACGCGTATTCAAATACAGGAATATGTCAACAGGCAGAACACGGCGCTGTGGTCGGCAACGCTACGTAAGACAACAAGTGTCTGGCACAGTTGTTAGATCGATTACTGCTGCTACAATGGCAGGTTATCAAGATATAAGTGAGTTTCAACGTCGTGTCATACTCGGCGCGCGAGCGATGGGGCACAGCATCTCCGAGGTAGCGATGAAGTGGGGATTTTCCCGTACGACCATTTCACGAGTGTACAGTGAATACCACGAACCAGGTAAAACATCAAATCTCCGACATTACTGCGTCCAGAAAAAGATCCTACAAGAACGGGACCAACGACGACTGAAGAGCATCGTTCAGCTTGACAGAAGTGCAACTCTTCTGGAAATTGCTGCAGATTTCAGAGCTGGGCCATCAACAAGCGTCAGCACGCGAACCTTTCAACGAAACATTATCGATATGGGCTTTTGGAGCCGAAGGCCCTCGTGCCCCTTGATGACTGCACGACACGTAGCTTTACGCATCGCCTGGGATCGTCAACACTGACATTGAACTGTTGATGAGTGGAAAAATGTTGCCTGGTCGGACGAGTCTCATTTCAAATTGCATCGAGCGGATGGACGTGTACTGCGGGTATGGCAGCAACCTCGTCAATCCATGGGCTCTGTATGTCAGCAGGGGACTGTTCAAGTTGGAGGAGGCTCTGTAATGGTGTGGGCCGTGTGCAGTTGGACTTAAATGGGACCCCTGATACGTCTAGATACGACGCTGACAGGTGACACGTACGTACGCATCCTGTCTGATCACCTGCATCCATTCATGTCCATTGGGCTTTCCGCCGGACTTGGGCAATTGCAGCAGGATATGCAACACCACACACGTCCAGATTTGCTGCTGATTGGCTCCAGGAACACTGTTCTGAGTTTAAACACTTCCGCTGGCCACCAAATTCCCCAAACATGAACATTATTGAGCATATCTGGAATGCTTTGCAACGTGCTCCTCAGAAGACATCTTCACCTCCTCGTACTCTTACGAATTTATGGACAGCCCTGCACAATTCATGGTGTTAGTTCCCTCCAGGACTACTTCAGACCTTAGTCGAGTTGCTGCACTTATGCGTGCTCGTGGGGGCACTACACGATACTGGGCAGGTGTACCAGCCGGTATAGGTAAGAAATAAAATACAAGTTAGGAAAGAATAAGTTTGCAACCACCACTAAATACAATGTTACATAAGTCTCACCAAACGTATCATGTTATAATAGACGCATATGTAATAAATGACGCAACAGAATCATTTAGGTGAGCCTAGATTGGTGGCAACAACTTGAAAGAAAAAGGAACTATATGCAACAAAAGGATTTTCGTAATTTATTTTTTTTAAAAAAACTTAAAATTATAGTATTAGATCATATAACAATCCAGCTGTTCTTAGTTTCCAACCATTACAAAATGAAATGTTAAATGAGTATGAGACAATAGTCGAACAAATAAAGGAGACATTCAATGTAGCCATTTAGGTAAGAGTAGGTGAGTTACAACACTTTGAAATAATGTTTCCTGGACGTCCTCAACCATCTAATTCAACCTAGGCTCATATTCTTTCTGATATTATACCTTCACGTTTTTTAATATAAAATAAAGGAAAAATTGTAATATTACGTTATTTCAAATTGTTGCCACTCATCTAGACTTAGCTAAACGGTTGTGCTGAACATGTCCATTATTTTTTCGACTATTATAAAATGACTACAGTTGATCATACTGTAAGGTGTCAGGCAAATCCAACACCTACAGTGAAAACCCTGACATGATGAGCAAATCCAGTAGTATGTCACATAGCTCTGAATAAATCGTGACATTAAATTAACCAAAGTAATACGACTACCGAGCGAGCAAATGGAATACCACAGACTAACACAAGAATGCCTAAATGCATGTCATACCTCCCCACCGTAAGACAGACGCAGTTCCGAGGGGAGAAACGAGAACAGAAGCCGAGAGCAGAACCGTGTTAAGTTAGAAGGCCCTACGATAAGGGACGGACATCCACGTCGCCAGCTAACCGTTAGGACCACCCCCCAGCCCATGTTAAAAGCTAGAGCCTTAGCGTGAGACTTTGTCGCGTCTCTGTTACGTCAGGACCACCCCCAGCCCATGTTAAAAGCTAGAGCCCTCCAGAAGAACAGTATAGATCTTACGATAAAACCAAAAGGACCACCCCAGCCGCATGTTTTAGCGTGAGACTTTTTCGCGTCTCTGTTACGTCAGGACCACCCCCCAGCCCATGTTAAAAGATAGAGCCCTGCAGAAGAACAGTACAGATCTTACGATAACGCTAAAAGGACCACACCAGCTGCAAGTTTTAGCGTGAGACTTTTTCGCGTCTCTGTTACGTTGCAAACTTTAAAAACATTGCCCCACCACGAAAAGTATAACGTTTCTCATTGGATAGACAGAATGTCTGTAGGCGGAGCTTAAGGTTAACATTGAGACCCTGATTGGTCAGATGAAAACACAGCCAGATAGTTCTTTTTAAACCAACTTCGGTAAATTGTAGTAAGGAGAAGTTAGGGGAGTTGCTTCCGAGACGGCGAGGTGAGCGGAGCTGTGCTGTCCGCCGCCCCCTGACGAACACCGACAAGGTAATTAACGCACGCAACGCCGCATAACAGCGTTAAATTAAAGCTCATGGTGTTCACATTTGCCACTTGAAGTAAAAATCTGAAACGTGATGATTTTTCTGTTATATAGTTATTGAGAAGCCACTGTAATTTACAAAAAGTTAGATAAGTAATTAGAGATAATTGAGGGTCACTGTAGACCATTTTGATAGTTTTCTCTCTTGTGAAATTTAATTTAAACCTAGTTTATAGATGTGATATGGCATAGGTCATCCTTCGATCCGTTGTAGAACTTGGAAACCCATTCAGGGAATATTCGTTCACATTTTTGTTGAACGCAGTTGGTTTTTACCATCCTGTATTAAAACATTTCCTTTTATCAATAGTGCAATTTATAAACGATGTTTTGTGAGTAGAATAAAATTTCCAATGGTAAACTTAACTGCTTTTTCGACGTTATTTTACCAGCTAACTAAAAATAGGAAAGCCTTGAACCCCTTCCACTAAATTTAGTTAGTTTTAAGATTCTTTTACAGAGAGTGCAGTGGAGCTGACGCTTAAATCATTAAGTATTTGATTATATCATCGCTAGTCTCTCTGAACTCTTTTGAATTCTACATGTCATGTGTGGTCTGGCGTCTCCTTACCAGCAACAGGTCCCAGGTTCAAACTAGTCAATTCCCTAAAAAACACGCTCGGAGCGTCGTTGCGCGAAAGTGGTAGGGAGACACGATATAGAACAAACAGATACCACACAGAATGTTAGAAAATGGCGACCCTGCCAGGATGGTAAAATACCATGACTGAAGGTCGACCACATGCCTAACTAGGTCAGAAAAATATCCTGTTAAAAAATTTTCGTAATAAGAAAAACTTTTTTTGAACGTTATAAATAGTCGAAACAATAGCTGCAGCGATAGATAGTAAGAAAGTATTCAATAAAAGTGAGACATTCTGGCAGAGACAATAGCATAATTAAGTTATGAATTTTAATATTGTTAGAATTAAGTTTTCTCTCCAGTGCAAGCGCACAGATGGCGGATACATCGTTGACAAGTTGGTTCTGACCGAACAAGTAAGTGAATTGATTGTCAAGTCGTGTGAACAAGAAGTTTATGAAATGCGTGAGATCGTATGAGCGCATGTTGACTCGAAGTAGGGCGGGTGAATTGCTTTTAAAACAGAAAATAAGGGATTCGGAAAGATTAGCAATGGCAGATCGAGACCTTGACCGAATTGAGGTAGAGACCCAGCATGAAAATGGATAGAGAATAGAGGACAGTACAACAGACGATGCAGTATCGCGAGAAATAGGACATATAACGCACCATAACGAGGATAATGTACGTCAAGGCATAGAAAGCATAAGTCAGCATACGACAGAGGAGCAGGAAAGTAGAGAGACAGTCGATGAGGATTCTAACTTACGTCTTGAATACGTAGAACGCACAGTACAAGTAATCAGAGCTCCCTTACCACAGAGTACAAGGAATGCGAGCAGAAGCGTGTCACAGCAGAGTTCAATACAATTGGTTGCGAACCAACACTTGGGCGAAAACACAGAGCATAGGACGTCGGAAGAAAACGCAATAGGACCCACCAATCTGGCAGAATTATTACAATTAATGACGGAAACCATGACAAGGCAAAATAAAGACACAGCGAACCAAATTCAAATTCAGAATGCAGAAACGACGAACCAAATTGCAGAAATCACGAGACAAATGCGTGAGATTAAAGAACAAAACAAAAAAATTCGGTTACACCTAAGTCATATTGAAGACGAGGCAAAAGAATCTCGAGAAGTGATACGAAACTTAATAACAGGTCACAATCAATTCAGAACAGACACTGACAAGGTACAAGCGGACGTACAAACATTGCGTAATGATATTCAGGACGAGATCAAAACATTACGTAACAACACCCAGGGAGAAGTCAAGAAACTAGAGAAACAGATAAACGAAATTACTAGACAAGCAGCAGGTACAGCGCGTGAAATTGTTGAAAACAGTGTGTTAAACAAACGTATCACAAAAACAGCGCTGAAAAGATATGATAACCGCATAGTCAAAATAGAAGCGCAAACGAAGCGACAAATTCAGAAATTGCCAACAGAGTTGTTGCAAACCATTGAAGAGCGTAGTGAACAGGATCGAACAAGCACAGAGTCTGCAACCACATCCGTATCTGTAACAGCACCGGAAAAACAAGCAATTAACGAAGATATTATGCATTTGCGATTCCAATCACTGGCGGAAAGTAACATACGTGAAATCAGACAGCCTGCACAGCAACAAACATGTTTCGAAATTCTTGATGAACAAACGACATCACAAATACATGCGGAACCACAAATGTATGTTTCAAGACAGTTTGGATCGTGCAATGAAGCGGCAAGGTTAGACAGACAAGATACCCAACCAATACGTGACAATGGAAAGCCAGGTCGCGAAGAGTACAGTGCAATGCATTTAGCTACACGTTCACAACCGATGGAAGAAAATTATTGCGTACCACTCCAACGATACTACGCAAGGGTAGGCGAAAGTTACAGTGGACAATATCCAATGGATCTACCACAACCGGAAAGAACGACGGGAGAAATTATCAGAAACAAAAGTGGCGAAGAATCGTGATTTTCATATTGAACTATGACGAAGTACGACAACGATCATTTCCTCACTGTCAGAAAATTTCAACACTTTCGAGAAGGAAACTCATTACATCCACGAACTTTTATTGATCAATTCCGAGTAGGATTACCAGAACACTGGACGCTAGCACGCAAATTAGACTTTATATGTGCACACATGTCAGGAACAGTCGCAGAAACCATGCAGAATGTTGCAGCGACATGCCGATCGTACGAAGATTTCAGAGAGAAGTTTCTCTCACGATATCGGTCCAGCGAAGCACAGAACAGAGTGAAGTACGAATTATTACAGAACCCATATTTTGAAAATTCAGGACAGAAGAGTCCCGTGAAATTTTTCGAATTAATGGGAAAGAAAAATCAATGCTTAGATGTACCATACAGTGACGGAGAGTTGATTAAATTATGCGCTATGAAGCTACCATTTAAATACCAGCAATCATTACTAGGTCGCGGAGGCAATGACGTCGAAGCATTTAAAGGTATTCTAAGGGAACTAGAGTTCATATTTTCGGAAGATGACGCAAGAAAAAGACGAAGCGCACGTGAAAACGAAAGCAAAAAGCAGTCGAATCCACAAGACACAGTACGAAGAAACAATAATTACGAACTACGTGTTAACTTCACACCAAGAAACGACAATAGATTTCAACAAAGAACCGGTTATGGATTTAGAAGAGAATATGGAAATAATAATTCCAATCCCAAAGAAAGCAGGTGTTGACAGATGTGAGAATTACCGAACAATCAGTTTAATAAGCCACAGCTGCAAAATATTAAAACGAATTCTTTACAGACGGATGGAAAAACTAGTAGACGCCGACCTCGGGGAACATCAGTTTGGATTCCGTAGAAATACTGGAACACGTGAGGCAATATTGACCTTACTACTTATCTTAGAAGAAAGATTAAGGAAAGGCAAACCTACGTTTCTAGCATTTGTAGACTTAGAGAAAGCTTTTGACAATGTTGACTGGAATACTCTCTTTCAAATTCTAAAGGTGGCAGGGGTAAAATACAGGGAGCGAAAGGCTATTTACAATTTGTACAGAAACCAGATGGCAGTTATAAGAGTCGAGGGACATGAAAGGGAAGCAGTGGTTGGGAAGGGAGTGAGACAGGGTTGTAGCCTCTCCCCGATGTTATTCAATCTGTATATTGAGCAAGCAGTAAAGGAAACAAAAGAAAAATTCGGAGTAGGTATTAAAATCCATGGAGAAGAAATAAAAACTTTGAGGTTCGCCGATGACATTGTAATTCTGTCAGAGACAGCAAAGGACTTGGAAGAGCAGTTGAACGGAATGGATGGTGTCTTGAAGAGAGGATATAAGATGAACATCAACAAAAGCAAAACGAGGATAATGGAATGTAGTCGAATTAAGTCGGGTGATGTTGAGGGTATTAGATTAGGAAATGAGACACTTAAAGTAGTAAAGGAGTTTTGCTATTTGGGGAGCAAGATAACTGATGATGGTCGAAGTAGAGAGGATATAAAATGTAGACTGGCAATGGCAAGGAAAGCGTTTCTGAAGAAGAGAAATTTGTTAACATCGAGTATAGATTTAAGTGTCAGGAAGTCATTTCTGAAAGTATTTGTATGGAGTGTAGCCATGTATGGAAGTGAAACATGGACGGTAAATAGTTTGGACAAGAAGAGAATAGAAGCTTTCGAAATGTGGTGCTACAGAAGAATGCTGAAGATTAGATGGGTAGATCACATAACTAATGAGGAGGTACTGAATAGAATTGGGGAGAAGAGGAGTTTGCGGCACAACTTGACCAGAAGAAGGGATCGGTTGGTAGGACATGTTCTGAGGCATCAAGGGATTACCAATTTAGTATTGGAGGGCAGCGTGTAGGGTAAAAATCGTAGGGGGAGACTAAGAGATGAATACACTAAGCAGATTCAGAAGGATGTAGGCTGCAGTACGTACCGGGAGATGAAGAAGCTTGCATAGGATAGAGTAGCATGGAGAGCTGCATCAAACCAGTCTCAGGACTGAAGACCACAACAACAACAACATGGCAATAACTATAATTCACCCAGGAACGGCAACAAATATTACAGAGGGAATAACGACAGCCAGAATGGGTACTGGAGAACCAATAAACCGACAAATTATCAACAAAGAAACCACCATCAACAAACTGAACAAGAAAAGAGAATACAGATAGAAGAGGTGGAGGTAAGACCACCAAACCCCGATAAACGTTCGAATTGACAGCTAAGCGCCCATGTCAAAGAGAATGACGCACCGACCCAGGACAATTGCAGCACCTTGAACAGAGAAGTAAAAATCTTATCACGAGAAGGGAAGAAGGAAGAAACAAATCCGCAGGGACCAGATGAAAACGAAGACAAGAAAATAACAATATCGTGTTGGGACGAAATTAATTGGGAGAATACTGACGAGGAAGATGAATTACCAGAGGCATGCACAACGAATGTAGGAGGAAAGGACGAAGTAATGAGTATTGCAGAGCTATTTGAGATGGAAACCAGGGAAAGCGAATTCAATGAGGATAATGCGCAGTCGACAGAAGTTGAAAATAAGTTACGAGTGGGCACATAATCCAACGTATATAATGAAGGAAGTTATGAAGCGATAATTAGAGCATTTAAATGCGATTATGTGGAAGTAGCGACGAAGAAGGAGAAGATAGACGAGGATGAGGAAAAAGTAGAGGATGTTGAAGAAAGCGTAAATGAAGGAAGAAATAGAGAAGAGGAAATAAAAGAGAGAGAAGTAGCAGTCGAATCTTATCCTACAGAAAGTTCGAATTCACAAGGGAAATTCCTAAAAAGACTCATGTATGATTCAGTGGAGAATTCGTTGATGCAAGAAGAAGAAGAACAGAACCAACCCTTTCAAATTCAACCAATTGTGAAGGCCATGGTAAAGCATATCCCAGTCAATATTGTAATTGATAGCGGAAGTGATCTGACTGCTATCTCAGAAAATTTATTCATGCAGTGTAATGTGAATGAGGAATTGCCAGTTCTGAAAACACGTAAGATTAAAGTAAGAGGTCCTATTAGAAACAATGCTGCTGAAGTTACGAGACAAACAAGGTTAACTCTTTCGTGCCAAGGTCAAAAGATCAAAGCCAACTTCGTGATTACACCTAAAGTAACTGTAGATTTGATTATAGGTGCAGATTTTTTAAATGAGAGACGAGCGATAATAGATATGGGTAAAGGTAGCGTAACATTCGGGAATGTCACACTTCTCTTTGAGCAAAAGCTAAAATTAGGAGAAATACCAGTTATAAACAAACAATTAAGAATGACGAGAGATAAAGAGGATGAAGAATTAGAATGGTATGCATAAAAGGGGGAATCGCCTCAACTCATGTTAGAAGTTCATAAAAGAAATCGACGAAAAATTGCAAGAAGTTCAGGGTATTTCAGAACACACTAAAAGAGAATTAGAGGGTATTTTACAAGATAAAGCAGAGGTATTTTTACCTAAGACTGGCAGTATTAAACACTTTCAGTACAAGTTTGAAGATTAATTTTATTACTGGTAAATAATCAGCACAATATTTCAAGATTATGTTGCAGATTAAGATCGTCAGGAGAAAGAAGAATGAAGAGAGAGGTAGGTGGAAAAATGAAAGTAGTTTCAATAAAAACAAAAACAAAAATAACACCAATAGTATCATAGATTAAGGTGAAGGGATAAAGCGTTGATAGTCTAACAGCATGAAATACTAAAATGCTATACACCACGACACTACACAAAAATAAAAAACCAATTTGAGGTTTCTTGTAGAAGTTACGACTTCAAATATCTTACAATCGTAACATGGAAAGGGCGCCAAAATTTGTAAAGCTTTTTAAGAAGGCGTAAAACAATGTAGGTACTAGACATATGCTACATGATTATAAGTAAAAGTTTTTGTAAGAACCATTGTAAAAACTCCAGCAAGGATGAGATGCAATGACCCACAAGTTGCAACACGAGAAGTATCAAGAAAGGAAAGGACGTAATTAACAAAACACGATTCCTACAAGGCAGAAGCGTCGAGAGAAAGGAAAGGACAGTAAAACCAACAGAAGGCCCTTATATCGAAAGTGGGCAATAAATCTGCCCACTAGGCGGAACCCTGCTGGAACAGAACACGGAACCTTGCAGAGACACGACAGGACACCGAAGGCCAGAAAGGACCGGTGCAGGGACTGACAAGCAAACACCGGACTTTCACCGCTCATAAACCCCGGGACGCCCCCACTCAGCGGAGCAAGCAAAAAACAGCCCGACGAGAAGACCGTTGGGCAAGCCACCACTGGCAAAAAATATGTGTATAAATCACACTACTGCTATTAAACAGCACGCTGATGCACGAAACTGAAGAAAACGTCCACAAAATAAAAATGACATGCCCAAACAATTTATCAAACTGTGACTAAGAGGAGAACTTCAAAGCGACTAGTTATCAATAAATATTTCCATATCCTGCCCAGAGAAGAACCAAGAAGCAAGTAAGAAGCAGAGAAAAAGCAGGAAGAACAGAAGTGGAAGATTCGCAAGATTGAGACCAAGAAAGAAGATGGGTGAAGAATAGACGACATACCTTCCCAAATCCCTATCCTATTGTAAACTAGTCGTCTGCGAAGTATTACAACGAAAAACGACCGCTTTCAGCGACACATAACGATGACTTTCACACATACAAAGCCAGTAAACCACGAGATTCTGCACTCACAGCTCCATTCCATTATGGGACCTCCACAACAGCAACACACACTTGCAAAGCCAACAAGGAACGACAAACGAAGCTGTACATCAAATACTTTGTAAGAGGTCAATGATTAAAGAATTTTTTTGCTAGCGCAGTCGAGAAGATGTAATTTCGATGGACTGCTCACGCGCTGCGTGCGATATGTAAGGTATAAGAGAATCTCAGACCAGAGAGCAGTGTTGTATGCCGTAGCAGTAAGTAGTTGCTAGCAAGCAGTCGTGTGTGTGGAGTTGCCCGGGCTGGTTGAGGGAGCGATGGCGGTGCCTGAGCGTTGTAGTATAAGGTAAAAGCAGCCTCGCGCATATGTAGTATTGTTAAGTCAAGTCCCATGTAAATGTTTAAATAAATATCTCTTAATAATAATCTTTCTCATAAAAAGGTAACTTTTTACAATCATTCATTTCAATTTAAAGAATACACTAATTTCTCCAATCCTTGGTCATCTCGATTATTGAAAAGAAAAATCAGTTGTTTCTTTTTTACATGACAAATCTATCGGCCAGCATTGCACTTGGCTGTGCCAGAATAATTTCTTATAGGAGCAGATATATACGCGTTATCCTGCGACCTTATTGAGGTAAGAATTTTCAATTTATTCAGAATGATCTTTCAGGGCCATGATGCAGCGCTGCTGACATCCAAAATTCACCAGTTTAAATTCACAGTCATTATTGAAAGGTTATAAGTGAGTGACAATTTTTTATTGAGAGATTAGTCACATTTTGTTATTGGTAAGTTACGAAATTTTACTGTTGGTAGGTTTTGGAATTTATCTGTTTGGAGGTTACACTAAATGTTAATGTTATGGTTATATTTTTTACTGTTGGGAGGTTCTGGGACTTTTCTGTGGGGAGGTTACACTAAATGTATTATTTATATTATTTTATTTCTGTGGGGAGGTTACAACTTGCCCACATCCATCTCGCTCAAGTCCATCACCTTCATGCAAAAAACATTCGCCAACCTCATGCTTAAACATTCATAGGATTGTGTGAAATCAAATTATGTGATGTAAGAATTGTGCAAAAGAAACATGTGAAAAACTAAATAAGTTAAGCACACCAGACAGCTAATAAACTACAAAATAACAGTCATTGACTATGGACTTAAGTAAAAAATTGACTATCGATAAAAATAAGTCATTAGTTCTGAAATGGACAGTATATGAAGAACAAAAGTAAGGCATAATAAACATTAAAACTATATCCCACTTATTTTCTCCTTATAAAAATAAAAGAATAACTACATTTTACTTATTTTCTCCTTATAAAAACAAAGAATAACATTTTATCTTGTTGGAATACCACAGACTAACACAAGAATGCCTAAATGCATGTCATACCTTCCCACCATAAGACAGACGCAGTTCCGAGGGGAGAAACAAGAACAGAAGCCGAGAGCAGAACCGTGTTATGTTAGAAGGCCCGACGATAAGGGACGGACACCCACGTCGCCAGCTAACCGTTAGGACCACCCCCCAGCCCATGTTAAAAGCTAGAGCCTTAGCGTGAGACTTTTTCGCGTCTGTTACGTCAGGACTACCCCCAGCCCATGTTAAAAGCTAGAGCCCTCCAGAAGAACAGTATAGATCTTACGATAAAACCAAAAGGGCCACCCCAGCCGCATGTTTTAGCGTGAGACTTTTTCGCGTCTCTATTACGTCAGGACCACCCCCCAGCCCATGTTAAAAGATAGAGCCCTCCAGAAGAACAGTATAGATCTTACGATACCGCTAAAAGGACCACACCAGCTGCAAGTTTTAGCGTGAGACTTTTTCGCGTCTCTGTTACGTTGCAAACTTTAAAAACATTGCCCCACCACGAAAAGTATAACGTTTCTCATTGGATAGACAGAATGTCTGTAGGCGGAGCTTAAGGTTAACATTGAGACCCTGATTGGTCAGATGAAAACACAGCCAGATAGTTCTTTTTAAACCAACTTCGGTAAATTGTAGTAAGGAGAAGTTAGGGGAGTTGCTTCCGAGACGGCGAGGTGAGCGGAGCTGTGCTGTCCGCCGCCCCCTGACGAACACCGACAATGTAATGAACGCACGCAACGCCGCACAACAGCGCATAAAGCTTCACTCAGAACTGCAGAAGTCTCATCTGATACACCCCCTTTTTGCGTAATACTAGTGTCGATCGTCGATTAAAGCTCATGGTGTTCACATTTGCCACTTGAAGTAAAAATCTGAAATGCGATGATTTTTCTGTTATATAGTTATTGAGAAGTGACTGTAATTTACGATAAGTTAGATAAGTAATTATAGATAATTGAGGGTCACTGTAGACCATTTTGATAGTTTTCTCTCTTGTGAAACTTAATTTAAACCTAGATTATAGATGTGATATGGCATAGGTCATCCTTCGATCCGTTGTAGAACTTGGAAACCCATTCAGGGAATATTCGTTCACATTTTTGTTGAACGCAGTTGGTTTTTACCATCCTGTATTAAAACATTTCCTTTTATCAATAGTGCAATTTATAAACGTTGTTTTGTGAGTAGAATAAAATTTCCAATGGTAAACTTAACTGCTTTTTCGACGTTATTTTACCAGCTAACTAAAAATAGGAAAGCCTTGAACCCCTTCCACTAAATTTAGTTAGTTTTAAGATTCTTTTACAGAGAGTGCAGTGGAGCTGACGCTGAAATCATGAAGTATTTGGTTATATCATCGCTAGTCTCACTGAACTCTTCTGAACTCTACATGTCATGTGTGGTCTGGCGTCTCCTTGCCAGCAACAGGTCCCAGGTTCAAACTAGTCAATTCCCTAAAAAACACGCTCAGAGCGTCGTTACGCGAAAGTGGTAGGGAGACACGATATAGAACAAACAGACACCATGCAGAATGTTAGAATACTCACGTGATATTTCAATTTGTGATGGTTGCAAACTGACAACACCTGGACTGTTATATGATCTAATACTATAATATTAAGTTTTTTAAAAAGAAATTACAAAAATCCCTTTTGTTATACAATAACCCATTTTTATTTAAAGTTGTTCCCACTAATCTAAGCTCATCTAAATGATTCTGTTATGTCACCTATTGTATGTGCGTCTGATGTAATATGACTACATTGATGATATTTATGTAAGATTTTATTTAATGATGGTTGTAAACCTATCCTTTCACACATTATGTTTTATTTCTTATCTATATCGGTTTTTATGTTTATATAGTACCTCACCATGTATTGGTTGCAAACATATCGTCTGTTTTGCCCATTGACTACAGACTATCTCTGTGTCGTTGTTCACGATGCAACCTAACGACGCACGTTTCATGCGGTCAGTATACGAATTTCTCATCCATGAAAGTAGCATAATGTATCTTCGTCAAGTTATTCACGAAGTTCTGACATTTAGATAATCGCAACGCATAGTTTTTGTAAACTTACTCACTGACTTCCTTTCCACGGTTAATGCTAGCGACACCTATTGGCCTTCGTTTACTTCTTTCATAGCTTAATTACCACTTAGTTTGACACTGGCTCTTTTCGAATACACAACAGCACTGCCAAATACGCTTACGTGAGATCAGATGTGTATTATATTCAGTCTATGTGCTCACTTTCGTAGGCTTTGTACTAAAACCTGATTTAATTGCAAGTACGATACTAACTGAAATTTCTGTGTATGGACTACTAAGATGCATATTTATGTTATTACGTATACAGGGTGAAGCGAAATTCGTGCACTCGGGCTTTGCAGTGCGACTTCTCATGTACCAGCGATAAAAAATGTCTGTCATAAAATTTCGTTCGGTGCGTACACCCAACAGGAAAATGACGTTAAAGAGTGCCAATCTGGCAACATTGTAATCACATATATGGTAACTACCTCTGTCAGCACATATCAGCCATGCTGTACAGTTGGTGCAGTTGGTAGAGTTTTGGGTTAGCATGCAGGAGATCGAGGATTCGACCCTGGGTTGAGGCATATGGTTTTTATTTGGTAAATGTAGTGCAGGTGGGTACGATATGTGGCATCATATTAGTCAACAGTGATTGCAGCGGGTCGTCTAGAAAACATTTGCACTTACATACTACAATTGTAGAAATGGAAGATTGGGCAGTTTTGAAAGAAGCCCTTTCCATGTCATGGACGTGAATTTATTCGTACCACTTCACCTACTAGATGCGAAACCTTTTTTCTTTGTACCCTCCTCGAAAGGACCCATAGATTAGTACCAACTATTATTCTTGCCTCGTTCAGTCCCAATACATTACGTTAGGGTCTTACATTACCAGTAGGACTAGCAACGTACTTTGCGAATAATGTCCAAACTCGGTTACTATTTGTATGTGTTATCAGCATGATCCCACTAACTATGCCTTTCAACATTGAGTCTGGTTCAGATGGTTCAAATGGCTCTGAGCACTATAGGACTTAACTTCAGAGGTCATCAGTCCTCTAGAACTTAGAACTACTAAAACCTAACTAACCTAAGGACATCACACACATCCATGCCTGAGGCAGGATTCGAACCTGCGACCGTAGCGGTCGCGCGGTTCCAGACTGTAGCGCCTAGAACCGCTCGGCCACTCCGACCGGCATTGAGTCTGGTAACCGTATGCTGTTTAGTACGTATCTCAGTGCATTATTGTTATTATTATTATTATTCTGTCGATGGGATTGTGGAAACATCGTGTCTATTGCAGTTAGGGAAACAGTGAAAATTCGAAACCGAACAATTTACAATTGGCTGTGTGGGGATGAATCACGCAGAACTACACTCCTGGAAATTGAAATAAGAACAGCGTGAATTCATTGTCCCAGGAAGGGGAAACTTTATTGACACATTCCTGGGGTCAGATACATCACATGATCACACTGACAGAACCACAGGCACATAGACACAGGCAACAGAGCATGCACAATGTCGGCACTAGTACAGTGTATATCCACCTTTCGCAGCAATGCAGGCTGCTATTCTCCCATGGAGACGATCGTAGAGATGCTGGATGTAGTCCTGTGGAACGGCTTGCCATGCCATTTCCACCTGGCGCCTCAGTTGGACCAGCGTTCGTGCTGGACGTGCAGACCGCGTGAGACGACGCTTCATCCAGTCCCAAACATGCTCAATGGGGGACAGATCCGGAGATCTTGCTGGCCAGGGTAGTTGACTTACACCTTCTAGAGCACGTTGGGTGGCACGGGATACATGCGGACGTGCATTGTCCTGTTGGAACAGCAAGTTCCCTTGCCGGTCTAGGAATGGTAGAACGATGGGTTCGATGACGGTTTGGATGTACCGTGCACTATTCAGTGTCCCCTCGACGATCACCAGTGGTGTACGGCCAGTGTAGGAGATCGCTCCCCACACCATGATGCCGGGTGTTGGCCCTGTGTGCCTCGGTCGTATGCAGTCCTGATTGTGGCGCTCACCTGCACGACGCCAAACACGCGTACGACCATCATTGGCACCAAGGCAGAAGCGACTCTCATCGCTGAAGACGACACGTCTCCATTCGTCCCTCCATTCACGCCTGTCGCGACACCACTGGAGGCGGGCTGCACGATGTTGGGGCGTGAGCGGAAGACGGCCTAACGGTGTGCGGGACCGTAGCCCAGCTTCATGGAGACGGTTGCGAATGGTCCTCGCCGATACGCCAGGAGCAACAGTGTCCCTAATTTGCTGGGAAGTGGCGGTGCGGTCCCCTACGGCACTGCGTAGGATCCTACGGTCTTGGCGTGCATCCGTGCGTCGCTGCGGTCCGGTCCCAGGTCGACGGGCACGTGCACCTTCCGCCGACCACTGGCGACAACATCGATGTACTGTGGAGACCTCACGCCCCACGTGTTGAGCAATTCGGCGGTACGTCCACCCGGCCTCCCGCATGCCCACTATACGCCCTCGCTCAAAGTCCGTCAACTGCACATACGGTCCACGTCCACGCTGTCGCGGCATGCTACCAGTGTTAAAGACTGCGATGGAGCTCCGTATGCCACGGCAAACTGGCTGACACTGACGGCGGCGGTGCACAAATGCTGCGCAGCTAGCGCCATTCGACGGCCAACACCGCGGTTCCTGGTGTGTCCGCTGTGCCGTGCGTGTGATCATTGCTTGTACAGCCCTCTCGCAGTGTCCGGAGCAAGTATGGTGGGTCTGACACACCGGTGTCAATGTGTTCTTTTTTCCATTTCCAGGAGTGTATATCTGTCAGAGGGGTAATGCGCAGCAGGCGGAACAGCGCGCAGGACTGACGGCGTGTTTACACTGTAGGCGCTGTCCACCACGCAGGGGCTGGTTGCGAGTGGAGTAACGCGCCTCTGACAGATTGCAATGTACCGGGTGATTAGAAACTCAGTATCAATTGGAAAACTTAATAAACCACGGAATAATGTAGATACAGAGGTACAAATTGACACACATGCTTGGAATGACATGGGGTTTTATTAGAACCAAAAAAATACAAAAGTTCAAAAATGTCCGACAGATGGCGCTTCATCTGATGAGAATAGCAATAATTAGCATAACAAGGTAAGACAAAGGAAAGATGATGTTCTTTACAGGAAATACTCAATATGTCCACCATCATTCCTCAACAATAGCTGCAGTCGAGGAACAATGTTGTGAACAGCACTGTAAAGCATGTCCGGGGTTATGGTGAGGCATTGGGTCGGATGTCGTCTTTCAGCATCGCTAGAGATGTCGGTCGATCACGATACACTTGCGACTTCAGGTAACCCCAAAGCCAATAATCGCACGGACTGAGGCCAAGCATGACGAAAGTGGCGGCTGAGCACACGATCATCACCAAACGACGCGCGCAAGAGATCTTTCACGCGTCTAGCAATATGGGGTGTTTTTTTTTTGTTCTAATAAAACGCCATGTCATTCCAAGCATGTGTGTCAATTTTTACCTCTCTATCTGCATTATTCCGTGGTTTATTAAGTTTTCCAATTGATACTGACTTTTTGATCACCCGGTACATGCGTACACACCTCGAATTTTCTCATTGTGAACCTCTAAACCAGTGTGGCAGACGCATGCATACACAAGTGATGAATATGTGGATATGCTTCTGGTCCTTGGTGCATCTGATAACCAGGTTGATGTTGCTGCTCCTGAATACGCTGCTAGATATCCTCGTCGGCGCCATCCAGATAAAAATTTGTTTCATTGTCTCGAGCTGCTCCTACGGGAGTCAGGTTCTCTCCTTCCACCATCGCATGGCAGATGTCATCCACGGACTCGCCGTACTCCAGCTACTGAGGATGCTATTCTGGAGGTGATACACCAAGGACCTCAGCGAAGTACACGTAGCGTAGCAAGGCAGCTGCGTGTCTCGCAACGCACGGTCGTTAAAGTGCTGCACGAACATGGGCTGCACCCCTGTCATTATGCTTTCACGCCACACCTGAATCTTGCAGATCGCCATCAGTGGATGGAGTTCTGTGAATGGTTCTAACAACAGGAATCCAATGATGACTTCGTGAACAACGTAATATGGTCGGATGAAGCAGTATTCACTCATGAGAGTGTCTTCAATATCCACAATGCCTCGCACGTCGCCTGCGACCGTGGTTATCAAGATCACTTTGGTATCAACGTCTAGGCCGGAATATCGGGTGACAGGTATTTGGGCCTCTGCATGTTGCCTGCATGGTTGACTGCACGAAGGTATCATGCATTCCTCTCAAACTATCTGCCTGATGCGATGGAAGATGTTCTACTACATGTTCTGCAGAGGATATGGTTCCAAGATCATGGTGCACCTCCACATTGGGCAATTAATGTGCGACAGTATTTGGACAGAACACTTCCAGGGAAATAGCTCGGCCGTGGAGGTCTAGTTGTATGGCCACCGCGTTAACGTGACCTAAATCCCTTGGATTTCTTCCTGTGGGGATACCTGAAGGAAGACGTGTCCTATACTCCGCCGAGGAATGTGGAAGAAGAATTGGTAGCGCGTTTTCAAGCTGCTCTTGTTACTGTGGACGCAGCTTTGTTGTGAAGGGTACAGAGCTGTATGATCCGGCGGGTTGCGCAATGTTTGGACGTGCAGGGAGGTCGCTTTGAGCATCTGTTGTTCTGAGGACAACGCATCCTGCTACGAAGTTCATGTGGTCATTAGTGTGGACATTATTATTGCCACTGGTTGCTAACGTGCGACATCTGAGCACTCATATTACATGTAGTATAAATGACAAGTAGATGTTGTGATAATGTACTGTGCTGTCATCTTTAGTATCTCGAAATTGATATTGTTTTTGTAGTTATTCTATCATGTGACAGGTCATTTGTTTTAACTGTCTGTTTCTTACTAGCTGACCCGGCGAACTCTGTTCCGCCTTAAAGCCAATGAATAATCAGATTTTGGATGTAAAGTTAACTTTTTTATTTGTATTTCCTAATAAGAAATTGAAATATTTTAATGATTCTTTTTTCTTTATGGTTTTTGATGCATAGATTCCACTCTTCAATTAAGAATCTTGTGATACATGACATTTTTTGCTTTATTATCAGGCGCAAGAACAAACAACGCAGATGGTCTCCTGACCCGTGAACATGCCACATACAACTGACCATGTGAAAAACATGGATATTCCAGATTTAAACCACAAATTTTCAAGGATTGGCCTTGTTATTTGTTAATGGTCATGGCGAATGCAAGACGGATCTGAAATTGAAGTCTTTTAAACTCAAACGGCATATCGGTTGGGATCATCGGGATCCTCGGAATGAGAACTTCCTCACCTTCGAATTTTCCATTGAGTATCGTCGCGTAAATAACATTGTTCATCAATTTACTTACCACCAAACGCGTACCGTTGCACAGTTTTGGTTGGTTTATGGTTCGAAGCATGATTACTACGGGGCCAACTTTTAGGCGTATATTGTGCGGTGGTAAGCCAGGCACATCCAAGGAGTTTAAAAATTCAATTGGATAGTTGGTGGCTTCATCTTCATTTGTTACACAGTCAATAGATTTGAATGAATGCATTTTACCAATGATCTCATTCTGAATTTTGTGGTTTAGGTCATCTACATCTTTATTCTCAGCCGCTAAAATTGCTCGCTCACTCAATCATTCATTACTTTTGTAGTTAGTAATGATGTTTGGGAATACTTTGTTGATAAGCTCGTCTTTCGATGAGACGAAGTTACAGAAATTATGAGGAAATGAAATCAATCCACTCGATTTTTCGACAGGTACTCGACCATTACCGATAGTCAGCAATTGCTCAGAGAAACCTTCAACAGATGTATCATTAAGCAATGCAATTCTCATGTTTGTTGTCAGATGAAGTTTCTTCACATTTCTTTAAATTTTTAATTAATGATATATATTGATTCTTAACCATAGACGTTTACCTGTCATTTGCGTTTTGTTATTCCATGTCAGATGCGTTTTTGTTATACCACGTTTTATAGTGACGTTTAGCTGACATTTGCGTTTTGTTATTCCATGCCAGATGCGTTTTTGTTACATCACGTTTTATAGCGGTCGAACGGGATAAAAAGCGTCCTATGTCCGTCTCCTGGTTCTAAGCTACCTCTCCACCAACTTTCAGCCAAACCGGTCCAGCCGTTCTTGAGTTATAAATAGTGTAACTAACACGACTTTCTTTTATATAAATATAGATTTGTCCAACCACGTAATTGTTATGTTTAACGTTACAAAATGTTGTAAATTTAGGATACATGCGACCTAAAAAACGACGTATATTAGAGTATGAAGTGTCAGAATGAAATTAGCAAATAAAAAAAAAGTGCGCCCCAACCTAGGATCGAAACCTCGACCCGCTGCAAGGTAACCCAAAACTCTGTCTACTGCACCAACTGTACATACAACCAATACGTGCTCACAGAGTTAGTTACCAAACATGTGGTTACAGTGTTGCCAGACTGCCACTATGTCACGTCTTTTTCCTGCCGGATGCACTCACCAGACGAACTTTTGTGACAAACATTTTTTTATCGCTGGCATGTGAGGAATCGCGCTGCGAATCCCGAGCGCGCGAATTTCGCTTCACCGTGTATATTTTAGATCGTTTATTTTCTTGTATACTTTACCCCAGAACTTCAGTCTGAGAATGAAATTTTTAAACGCATAACGCTTAATAAAGAACTGTGCTATCGAGACCTTTCTATATTTCAAAATTTTGTGACAAATCTGAATGGTTGGCTGCCTCTACCATGGATGTATCTCTCCAAGTAATGAGATACGAATAAGGGAGTGGACATCTTACAGTTTTGCAATGTGGTGTAATTGACCAGTGTGATTGGTGGGCCTATCCACAACAATACGTTAAAGTCGAGCTTAACCATTGAACGTAACGAACAGAATTACACGGAACAAGCCGGTAAAGAGTAATTACAAAAAAAGATAGTACCCTTTCAACGAGTGAGCTTGTAGGTCACGATCGTACGGTTTGGGCTGAATTACTCGAAAACCGCGACCTCTACAGAAAACGCATTCCTGTACAAAATTAAGCTCTCCTGCGACAGAGAGGTTGTTCATTTTTTTCTGAGGCTAATAGTTTGCGCACAGAGAGCGAGAGAATCTGAAAATTTCTCGGAACGTGCAAATGTTGCAGCTCAGGTGATTTTTGTCGGCCAATCTGAGGTACTTTCCCGACCTGATACACACAGGTGTCTCTATAAAATTGTCCGTCTTACCTTCCTCCAACGCAACTGTGATGCACTGTTAACAATTATCTTTTGCACCATGCATAGTTGCTTCCAGTAGTTGTCTATGACTTGTTAGTTCCGTCACTAATGACCTCACTGTGGACGGTATGTTAAACTCCCATTTTCTTCCTTTTTTTTGTCAGCTTTGGAATGCATTTTTGGACGGAATTGTCTGTTTTACATGCTGAGTATATGCCTTTTACTTTGGAAATGACGCGTATCATGTTCGAGATCGTGTTTATATGTCATTGTGGACAATCTTTTGTCTTCTGATATATTGTTCTGATTATTCTGTGTTGTTGTTATGGTATTGAGCATGTGTGTTTGCTTTGGGTTATACTTTGTATTGTTTGTAGCTTTGTGTTTACTGTTAATGTTATACAAACAAATTCGCTAATTCGATTGACTTTGTGGCCTAGGTGATGTTTAAACGCGTTGGTGTACCATATACATTGCCAAGATTGAGTCGTTATAAGAATGTGTGTCCCTTACATCTGACCAAATTCAAAAGCAGACAATTTAGGTAGCAAGATTTCTTGGGTTCTGTCAGGAGTATCGTAGAAGGATGTGTAAGAATGGCTTGCAACACGTAGACGACTAGCAAAGGACAGAACGGTGCATGTCTTAACAGTAATTCGTTTCAGGAGATTTGTTTACAGGCCTCTGTACTTGGAAAACATGTTGTAAAGTATTCTTGGTCTGGCAGTAAACAGCAAATAAAAATGATAAAGGTAACTGAAACTGTTCGTCACCATGCAGGGCATGGGTAAAGTTCTGCCTTGTAAATGATACATCACAAAAGCGGTAGCATGACATATAAAAAATACCTAATTATTCTGTTAATTACTGACTTGCTTTCTTGACAGTTAAAATATCCGCCTATTGTCTGATTGACGATCGTATCAGGCTTTGGATGTTACTGTACATACCACTGTTCCATATGCGAAATGACCGTGAAAAGTATAATTTACTCTTCGACTTAATTAGTGGTAGCAATACTCAATCGGACTTGTTACTGAAAAGACGCAACATCTGTTTGAAATGAAACGCTTAAACAGCAACACGCGATACGTGATCGGTCTGATGCCTTTCGAGGAATGTACGTTAACGTTTCTGAAACATCTCTTCTAGAACAGAAAATACATACCGTGAAAAAATATCTGAGAAATCTGTAGGAAAACACTTTGATTTAAATGTTTGGTCGGTACTCAAAATGAACCAAATTACAGGATTGGCACTCCTACGTGCAACTGTCGCAGCCGGAGCAACAGATGAAGAGTAAAGCTGAAGGGGAAGGAACCTGTCCCCTGGCAAGTCTTTCTACTGCCTTATAACAACTTATAATAGTTTCTCCTTGCATAGCGATACAGTTATCAAAAACTGTTCAGTTATATGGTTCGTGGCCGGCCGCGGTGGTCTCGCGGTTCTAGGCGCGCAGTCCGGAACCGTGCGACTGCTACGGTCGCAGGTTCGAATCCTGCCTCGGGCATGGCTGTGTGTGATGTCCTTAGGTTAGTTAGGTTTAAGTAGTTCTAAGTTCTAGGGGACTGATAACCACAGCAGTTGAGTCCCATAGTGCTCAGAGCCATTTGAACCATTTTTTTATATGGTTCGTCTTAGTTTTTATTTATTTAATCAAATTATAAGCGTTTTATCTTACACTTGCACACATACACCTCATTAGAAGAGCGAGAAGAAAGATATTTACAAATACACTGAAGTACCAAAGAAACTGGTAAAGGCACGCGTATTAAATTTGGAGATATGTAAACTGGCAGAATACGGCGCTCCGGTAGGCAAATAATGGTTCAAATGGCTCTGAGCACTATGGGACTTAACTTCTGAAGTCATCAGTCCCCTAGAACTTAGAACTACTTAAACCTAACTAACCTAAGGACATCACACACATCCATGCCCGAGGCAGCATTCGAACCTGTAGCGCCCAGAACCGCTCGGCCACTCGGGCCGTCTCCGGTAGGCAACGCGTATATAAGACAACAAATGTCTGGCAGACTTGTCGGATCGGCTACTGCTGCTAAAATGGCAGGTTATCAAGATTTTAGTGAGTCTGAACGTGGTGTTACAGTCGCCGCACGAGCGATGGGATACAGCATCTCCGAGGTAGCGATGAATTGGGGATTTTCACGTACGACTATTTCACGAGTGTTCCGTGAATATCAGGAATGCGGTAAAATATCAAATCTCCGATATCGCTGCGCCCGGAAAAAGATCGAGCAAGAACGGGACCAACGCTACTGAAAAGAATCGCTCAACGTGACAGAAGTGCAACCCTCCCGTAAATTACTGCAGATTTCAATGCTGGGCCATTATCAAGTGCCAGCGTGCGAACTATTCAACGCAACGTTATCGAAATGGGCTTTCGAAGCCGAAGACCCACTCTTGTACTCTTAATGAATACACGACACAAAACCTTAGCCTCGCCTGGGCTCGTCAACATCGACATTGGACTGTTGATGACTAGAAACATGTTGCCTGGTCGGACGAGTATCTTTTCAAATTGTATAGAACGGGTAGACGTATATGGGTGTGGAGACAACCTCATGAATCCATAGACCCTGCATGTCAAGAGGGGAATGTTCAAGCTGATGGAGGCTCTGTAATGGTGTGGGTCGTGTGCAACTGGAGTGATATGGAACCCCTGATACGTCTAGATACGACGCCGACAGGTGACACGTACGTAAGCATCCTGTCTGATCACCTGCATCCATTCATGTCCATTGTGCATACCGACGGACTTGCCCAATCCCAACAGGACAGTGCGACACCCGGCACATCCAGAATTGTTACAAGTAGGCTCCAGGAACACTGTTCTGAGTTTAAACTCTTCCGCTGGCCACCGATCTCCCCAGACATGAACATTATTGAGCATATCTGGAATGACTTGCAACGTGCTGCTCAGACGATATCTTTACCCGCTCGTATTCTTACGGAATTATGGACAGCCCTGCAGGATTCATGGTGTTAATTCCTTCCAGCACTACTTCAGATCTTAGTCGAGTCCATGCCAAGTCGTGTTGTGGCGCTTCTGCGTGCTCGCGGGAGCCCTACACGGTATTAGGCAGGTGTAGCAGTTTATTTGTCTCTTAAGTGTAATGTCGTAACATTTTAGTTCATATGCTTTAATAGAAAACTTTTTTTTTGTAATTCGCCGTGAAATAAACATAATAAACGTTTGGAAGAAACGAGAAATGGCCAGTTTTGGGAGAAAATGGAGAGGGAACCGACAGTTGGAAGGAAAGGTTCGTACGCCTGGTCACTGACCTTTCCACGAACACAAACATGTGTGCTGCCGAAGGAAACCCGGCAGGGATAATAATCAATGAATGCAGCGCAATGAATTATTCAGATTCAGCGCCACTGCCTGTGAGACAGCATTGGGACTAACGACCAGAAAACAGACGCAGGAATGTGTAACAGGGAAGGGAAATGACCTTTTTTTTCGCTCCTAGTTCAACGTCCTAACGACTTTCAGGGGCGGGTCACCAGCTCAGTTCCGACAAAAGCGTTAGACGTCAAAAACAAGGGCGCTGAAGGAACAATTCTATTATCAAATAGAGAGTTGAGGTGGTTGTGACTTCAGTTAAGTGAAGTTGCTTTACAAGATCTTTGGTAATCTTCTGGAGACTTTCGTACCGCACAATATCTGCGAGCAGTACTAAAAAGAGAGATATAAAATGGCATGAAAACGTAAATTCACTAACAGCGAAGGGAAGCCGAGTAGTATTCGTAGATATGTTACAAGTATGCTGGCAAAGAGCAATGCATCTGTATAGGTAATCACATACAAGCAGCATGTGTGACTAATTACGGAATAACACTGCAGCGTTTTAAGGCATCAGAGAAGACTTCGAAAGAGTTCCGACAAGCGCTGCTAAGGTCGGAACAGACTAAAGGTTCCATAGCAAAGTATAACAGAGGTACTCGGGGAACTAAAATGGGAATCTCTGAAAAAATGGTACGTTGTTGTCGCGAAAACCTGTTGATGTGTTTCCGGAACTGACATCCAGTACGAGGAAGATGAAACCTCCCCTTAGAAAAATTAATGAATTACTGTGCTGATGAACCTCTTACGTTATTTTATTTTGAAACAGCTGAGCAAAACTGAACGTACTCAGACACTTCTCTCTTTACTTATTCTGATCATGACTAAACTGGCTCACAAAATTTTTTTAGCGCAACGCAATCTGACTTTCAATAATCCCTACAAAAGAATGGCCCTGACTAACAATAACCTACACCTTTCATAAATCACTTACCTCACAAAAATCTTTCTTACTCGAACTAGTTCGATACAGCGAGCGCCAATACTGCCAGCTAAATAAAAGATTCAAACTACGGAAGGCACTAACTACTGATAGGCATAGTTAGCAAATGAAAGATTTTGATAGAGAACAAACAATGTATTTACCTTAATAATGTTCAAAAGTCATCATATATATCAGTTCATGACATCCAGGCTTACAAATTTACTCTTTGTGATGGACACACGTCCATGTCGTCCGCTCTCAAAATTCTGCCATCTCTCTCCCCACATCCACCACTGCTGGCAGCTCACCTCCAACTGCCCAACGCTATGCGCTGTTCACTTCCAACTGCCCAACACTGCAATAGCGAATATTCAAACAATGCCAACCAGCTACAGACTGCACACAGCACAGCCAGATTTTCATACAGAGCGCTACGTGACGTTACCAACATAAAAACCTAAACTGCCCACTAACAAAGACTGTACAATTCTGTCACTGTATGAGGGGGTGTGAAAAGTAAAGCCTTCGATTTTGTTATGGAAAAAACTCTTAAAGTTTTTTAAATAAAACAAATGTTGTTAATATTATACGTCTTTATTCTTCGAGCCTACATACTTATTTCTCAACATAGTCGCCCTGGCGACGAAAACATTTCTCCCAAAGGGAGGCGATACCTTCACTGAAGAATGTTTGATTTCGTTCACGGAGCCACAACCTTACCTCTGATTGCACCGCTTCATAGACATCAAAGTGTAGTCCTCTAAAGTGTTCATTACATTTTGGGAATAGATGAAAATCGGATGGGGCCAAGTCGGAGCACTTGTGTGGAGGATGACTGATGACAGGGAACCCAAGGCTTTTTAGTTTGGAGATGTCGCAGCGCTCGTATGTGATCTGGCGTTGTGATACTGAAGGAGACGGTGCACCATATGTGAACGAACTCTTCGAATTCGTACTTTCAGGTTTTTGAAGGTCTCACAGTATCTTGCAGAGTTTAGGATGGTGGCTTTAGCCATGGATTCCAAATTCACCACACCTTGAGCATCCCAGAACGCTGTGAACACGACTTTGCCTACTGGTGCCTTGGTCTTGAACTATTTTGTTATCGGTTATCCGGAATCGTGCCAAGGTCAACACGTTTTTTATTTATTGATCTTCAATGTGCTGACGCCTTGAAACGACATACTTTCCTAACATGGAAATAGTAATGTGAAAACATATCAATTACGAAAATTCTTTAACCACCAGTATGACGTTTCCCGTCGTTTTATCACTTAAAATCATACTAATAACGACTTGTTTTCGAGAGATTGCCAGTGTGCTGGTTCTTTGAAACGGCATGTATTCACAGGACGTGTTATAAAGCAACAAATACGGGCTTGAACTGAAATCCAATACAACACATCCCAGCTCTATACCGAAAAGGGCGAGAGATATGGCCTGCATGTGACGTAGGTGGCGTTCTTGCACCTCAATGGTCTACGTTCAAAAGCGTATTCAGAATATCGAATGCTCAATATCGTTGATCACGTTCGGAAAGGCTCCGCGGCGCGCTCTGTCCACGCTATAACGGCCAGAAACACGGCACGCTCAATGCTGACGTTCGAATGCGAGATCAGTCTGACGAGGGCTTTAGCGTCCCGTATTCAGCGAGACATCTTGGCCGCATTGAGCCTGGCAGCATCGCTCCGCCGCCTCTGGACCGTGAGTCGAGGTACGAGTTATACACTACTGGCCATTAAAACTGCTACACCTAGAAGAAATGCACATGATAAACGGGTATTCATTGGACAAATATATTTTACTATAACTGACGTGTGATTACATTTTCACGCAATTTGGGTGCATAGATCCTGAGAAATCAGTACCCAGAAAAACCACCTCTGCCCGTAATAACGGCCCTGATTCGCCTACGCATTGAGTCAAACAGAGCTTGGATGCCGTGTACAGGTACAGCTGCCCACGCAGCTTCAACACGATACCACAGTTCATCAAGAGTAATGACTGGCGAATTGTGACGAGCCAGTTGCTCGGCCACCATAGACCAGACGCTTTCAATTGGTGAGAGATCTAGAGAATGTGCTGGCCAGGGCAGCAGTAGAACATTTTCTGTATCCAGAAAGGCCCGTACAGGACCTACAACATGCGGTCGTGCATTATCCTGCTGAAATGTAGGGATCGAATGAAGGGTAGAGCCACTATTCGTAACACATCTGAAATGTAACGTCCACTGTTCAAAGTGCCGTCAGTGCGAACAAAAGGTGACCGAGACGTGTAACCAGTGGCACCCCATACCATCACGCCGGGTGATACGCCACTATGGCGATGACGAATACACGCTTCAAATGTGCGTTCACCGCGATGTCGCCAAACACGGATGCGACCATCATGATGCTGTAAACAGAACCTAGATTCATCCGAAAACATGACGTTTTGCCTTTCGTGCACCCAGGTTCGTCGTTGAGTACACCATCGCAGTTGCTCCTGTCTGTGATGCAGCATCAAGGGTAATCGCAGCCACGGTCTCCGAGCTGATAGTCCATGCTGCTGCAAACGTCGTCGAACTGTTCGTGCAGATGGTTGTTGTCTTTCAAACGTCGCCATCTGTTGACTCAGGGATCGAGACGTGGCTGCACGATCCGTTACAGCCATGCGGATAAGATGCCTGTCATCTCGACTGATAGTGATACGAGGCCGTTGGGGTCCAGCTCGGCGTTCCGTATTACCCTCCTGAACCCACTGATTCCATATTCTGCTCGCAATCATTGGATCTCGACCAACACGAGCAGCAATGTCGCGATGCAATAAACCGCGATGGCGATAGGCTACAATCCGACCTTTATCAAAGTCGGAAAAGTGATGGTACGCATTTCTTCTCATTACACGAGGCATCACAACAATGTTTCACCAGGCAACGCCGGTCAACTGCCGTTCGTGTATGAGAAATCGGTTGCAAACTTTCCTCATGTCAGCACGTTGTAGGTGTCGCCACCGGCTCCAACCTTGTGAGGATGCTCTGAAAAGCTAGTCATTTGCATATCACAGTGTCTTCTTCCTGTCGGTTAAATTTCGCTTCTGTAGCACGTCATCTTCGTGGTGTAGCAATTTTAATGGCCAGTAGTGTTGTTTTCGCGGTACAAGCAAATCGAGGGCAACTCTGATTACTAGAGATGGATTAAGAGAATTCATAACCTGGTTTTGGTTCTACGGCCTATACCCAAGGCGACTCCACGTCCCTGTGAAGGGAGTGGGCAACGTGTCAGCTAAGACAATACGTCGCCCACTCACGAGCGTTTCTATAGCCAAAGCCGACTCTAGGGCTGCCTCCGCTCTGCAGGGAGACCCGAGAGACAAAAGCAATGCATTCTGTGTAGGCTACTCGGCTCTATTTGCGGCGGATGTTGCCCGCTACTCGCTGGCGCCGCTGTGGCGCAACTCCAGCGGAGGAGACGCGCCTGCACGTTGTCTGACAACGGCCTCGACACTCTCACTGCGACCGCTGGTGCCTCGCGAAGGCGGAGTACAGCAAACGTGTCTCGTTCGCGGGTGTTCGGACAACATTCGAGCTACAACAGTGGAAATGGGAAGACACCCTTTGAAGTTTCCGACAACAGGCTAACAGAAGATTTTCTATAGGATTTACGTGGGCTATTCGGAAAGTAACATACGGTCGGTCGCGAAATACAAACCGCACTGAAAATCAAAAGGGTTTTATTTGCAACAATTTGCCGAAACTTCCAGCTACTTCACTACATAGTCGCCGCTTCGAGTTAGACATCTGTCGTGGCAAAACTTCCTGGCACATTAAAACTGTGTGCCTGACCGAGACTCGAACTCGGGAACTTTCACGGGCAAGTGCTCTACCAACTGAGCTACCCAAGCACGACTCACGCCCCGTCCTCACAGCTCCACTTCGGTTGAAGCGGTATTGAATAGCATATTTCATGACAGGTGGATTGGTCGTCGAAGCACCATACCATGGCCCGCACGTTCACCGGATCTGACGTCCCCGAATTTCTTTCTGCGGGGGAAGTTGAAGGATATTTGCTATCGTGATCCACCGACAACACCTGCGTCAGCGCATTGTCAATGCATGTGCGAACATTAAGGAAGGCGAACTACTCGCTGTTGAGAGGAATGTCATTACACTTTTTGCCAAATGCATTGAGGTTGACGGACATCATTTTGAGCATTTATTGCATTAATGTGATATTTACAGGTAATCACGATGTAATAGTATGCGTTCTCAGAAATGATAATTTCACAAAGGAACATGTATCACATTGGAACAACCGAAATAAAATGTTCAAACGTACCAAAGTTTTGTATTTTAATTTAAAAAATCACCTGTTACCAACTGTTCGTCTAAAATTGTGAGCCATATGTTTGTGACTATTACAGCGCCATCTATCACAAAGCGAAAAAAGTGGTTCAACTAAAACATTCATATATCTTTACGTACTACACGAATATGTCATAAAAATGGGGGTTCCTATTTAAAAAAAACGCAGTTGAAATCCGTTTGACCTATGGCAGTGCTATCTAGCGGGCCAACCATAGCGCCATCTGGTTTCCCCGTTCAAGCTAGACAAGTTTCGTTATTTGTAGTTTCTTCGTTTGACAGTTATTTCGTGAGATATTTGGCCCGGTCACGATCAGTGGACCACGTAAGCGGTGGTGCATGCATAGTGACCTGCAAGTGATTTGACTGTTTCATATGTCCGCAGCTCGTGGTCGTGCGGTAGCATTCTCGCTTCCCACTCCCGGGTTCGATTCCCGGCGGGGTCAGGGATTTTCTCTGCCTCGTGATGACTCGGTGTTGTGTGAGGTCCTTAGGTTAGTTAGGTTTAAGTAGTTCTAGGTTCTAGGGGACCGATGACCATAGATGTTAAGTCCCATAGTGCTCAGAGCCATTTTTGAACTGTTTCATATGGGTATATTTTCATCAAATCGAAAATAAATACTACGAGTCGGTCAAAAAATTTGACCGTGTTCACGACACAGGCATTGCGTTTCTTCTTCTTCGAGGATGTCCTACTTTTCTAGATTGTCCTTTAATCTCAACATGCCTGTTCCCAGCAGTATAAAAACGAAAAGGATAGATGACGAATTAACATCTCGTCGACGTCTACGTCACTAGTGACAACGTACTAACTCCATGTGGTCGAAGATGGGGTAGAAAATCAGCTGTGTCCTTTTGAATGGTAGAATCGCGGCAGTCGCTTTAATGGGTTAGGGGAACTGTACAACAGTTAAATATGGAAAACCGTACGAGGAGCTTAGGTTCACCCTTCTCAGATACGAGTCCAGTTTGTAGCAGTTATGGGCTCCCGCAACGGATATTTGCATATGTATTGGTAAACGAAGGAGTGAAATGATTTGATATGTAGGTGATACTATTTGTATGTAAAGAGATTCCAATCACTGTTAGAGGGACCGGGGATGATTCAGCCCACAAAATCAGTTCGTGGGAAAGGAAATCACAGCGCTACTGTGAGAAGATGTCATTCATCCTAGAGACTGTCCATAACTATTGTCGGCAGATGGCTTGGCAGACAACACTCAGCCTAGCAAAGACATGTCTAGAAAATAGGAAGTCAAAGAGAACATGATCGTTGTAGAAAAAAGATTTCCTATGACCGGAAGCACGTGATGGCCTAACCCCGCAATGTTCTTCTGGAGGAATTTATTGGTGGATGTCCAAAGCGCGTAAAGGTAATCGGATTTATTACATCGCATTTTATTTGATGGAGAATGAACGACGAACGAACCAGGACGTGAAAACTACGGCTCAAACAAGAGCTATGGAAACGAACTCTTGGAGAGAGACTTCTGTTCCTTTGGATTCTTGGAGAAAAGCGCTTGGACATAGCATTCTGTTGCTTTGTGGTTGTCTTGGAGGAGTCAAGATGCTTTATGAGCGGCTGCTGCTTTGAGATGGTAGGTAACGTTGACAGTGTCAGCCACTTTCACGTTCTTCACACTTAGTTGCTGAAGGTGTCGGTGGTCTTGAAAGGTATGTGCTGAGATTCGATCAGGATAGAGCCAGTGAAAAAAGTCGATAGTTCCCAACCGCAAGGTTGGACGAGTAGTACATCTTCGAGTAGTAAGATCTTTGACAGCTAACAGAGCTAGGTGCACGCGATAAAAGTTTGAGTAGTGGTGAGGAGATGCGCAGAGACAGCAGACGTGTTTCGAGTCGGAGCTAGATGCCTGCAGGAGGCAGCCGGGTCGTGACAGCATCAAAGTAAGAATTGGCGCTACGCACATAATAAGCTATATATTGAGCGAAACTCGGCACATACCTGGGGAAACTAGAAAAAATAATTAATAAAATAGGTTTTCTGTGGTTAAATAATGTCTTAAAGCTAGATATAAATCCAATTGTTGATGCAATAAGCGTTTTGTGAAACTTTCTCGTAAATCCATGCTATAGAAGTTTTTTTTAGTTTTTCACGTGTGCCTTAAAAGTTTGAACAATAAATATTTTTTAGATGAAATTAGAGTTTCATCTCACACCTTATGTCGTTCTCCGCATCCTGTGCTTGCATTGAACCAAAAGGTACATTAAAGTTCCCATGAGTAAAGCTAATAGTTTCATTTATCAGAGTAAAATAATCTATATGCCATTGCACAGTTGGCAAATTATTCAGATCAGGACAGAATTTTTATTAAGTAACAAACAGGGCCAAAATGAGTAAAGTTATCTAGAATGACAATTTTATGCCATTGCACTACGGCTGAGTTGAATATATGTTTTATTATTGGCTAAACGGGAAGGAGTGCACGAGCTAAGTCCACAGACGCAGTCAGATGCAGGTTGGTGAATTTCATTTATTTTTACCACTAAACTTTCATGCAGTCAGATATGTATTTTGAGTATTAATTCTCCAACAATATTTTAATGCAGTGAGACAAAGTTCAGTTCAGTTAAATACGCAGTCAGATGCAAGTTTTATTAAAGACTAAAGCAGTCACATGCAGTTCAGTCTAGTTTAAATAGAGAATTTTTATTAACAACACTATCAGTCTTCCTTCCGACGGTCTCAGACGCTGCGTCTCACTGAGGCCGCGAGGTCCTCGGCGGTGCTGGAAACCTCAAAGCTTGCAGCTACTTGCGTCTGCACGCCCCTCGGTCGACCATACAAGGATACAATTCGATAATAAATTCAGTTGGGAAGGGCGTACCAAAAAATTGCTGAAGCTCCTAAACAAGTCTGTATTTGCCGTGCGAACGATGTCAGATGCGGAAGACATAAACGACGTGAATACTTTGCTTACTTTCATTCTATTATGTCATATGGGATCATATTCTGGGGCAACTCGTCAAACCGAGTAAAAGTTTTTAAAGATCGAAAGCGTGTAATAAGACTAATTTTTGGTGTAAAATCAAGAACATCATGTAGAAACCTGTTTAAGAAACTAGGTATCATAATCATTATTTCTTAGTATATTTATTCCTTAATGAAATTTGTTGCAAATAATATGTCTATTTCCAAACAGTAGCTAAGTACATAGTGTCAATACTAGGAATAAGAACAAACTACATAATTATCTAAAACCATTTATCTTCATCCAAAAAGGGGTCCAATATTCGGGCACACTTCAATTAACTGCCATCAACCATTAAAATTGTGGTTTCAGATAGAGCACGGCTTAAACAGAGTTTGATAAGCAAATCCTTCTACTCTGTTGATGAACATCTTAACAGGGATTGTTAGACCACCTTAAGTCTTGACAGCACTTGGTCACAACAGTCAAAATTAGGTATTTTGCGTGTGATAAATTTATTAAAATGCGTAACTCTATTTTATTCTGACAGTGTATTAATTCTTTAAACATTATCAGTTCCAGTTTACTGTAATGTACTCACATATTTTGAGAATCTTCTGACAGATTCTCAGGGAAGTGAGTTTTATGTTCAAATGTTCTGTGCTTTTTTTTTGTGTTATACGTTCTGATGTGTTCCACACTTAGAGAATCGTCTCATTTTGGATCTGTGGAACAAAAACTGAATCTAATCTAATCTAAAAAGCGGTCGTCGTCATCATCTTTGTAAGCCCTCTCCTGCTACAGACAATAAAATGAAAGCCAATATAAGAAGTGTCTGTAGTGTTCCTAGAGCAACAAGCCCTGGGAGAATATTTCTTTCTTATCTGCCATTCAGTATTTGGTTTTCTCTATTAGTCATTTGATATTTGACATTAAGGTTTTTTCATGCTGTTTATGCTAATTTGTAACGATTCAATACATACTTTCCCAGTGATAACGTTTAGTTTCAACTCTCTTTAAGGATTGTATACACGCTTTAACACGTTTCATTTGATTTACTCATTTGTGGAACCACAGCATCGACGTAATTTGTGAATGCTAAAGCTGTTTTCCAGTGCCTTCCGTAATCTAGCGAGGTTCCGCGGTCAGCAGTGTATTTAACACTAAATTTTTCTAGAATCTTCATATGGAAATGATGCTCTAAGCCCCCCCTTTTCTAACTCCGACTTTTGATGTTGCACATGGATTAAGGAGAAACGCGAACTAACTGTAATCGACCATGCAAGTGGAGTAGAAAAGAGTTTGGCACCTGAAATATTTTAGTTTGATAGAAATTAATTTGATAAAGGATTAGCGTAGTGAGAAATGAAAGGGTTGCTTTACCGATCCACAGATTGAAAGTTCTGTCCAAAATAACAATTTGATTTATTATGAATAAACTCAAAATAAACAAAACACATGAAACAATTACAATACGTTAAATTGGATACTCAAATAAATGCTATGAAGGTGAAGTTGTACATAAACTAGATTGTGACATTTACGACCAAGTGGTATGTGGAGCCAATTCCTTGCAATTCAAATCTTAAGAGAAACACCCAGCCAACCCAACATTAATTGCTGCTACAATAGTGAGAGCTCAGACAATGAACACCCAAGACAGAACCACGTTAGAAAAGGCGGGAACAGGCGCGCTCTACTGAGCTCTGATTCCTAGTATTGACACTATGTACTGAGCTACTGTTTGGAAATAGACATATTATTTGCAACAAATTTCATTAAGGAATAAATATACTTAGAAATAATGATTACGATACCTAGTTTCTTAAACAGGTTTCTACATGATATTCTTGAATTTACACCACAAATGAGTCTTATTACACGCTTTTGATCTTTAAAAACTTTTTCTCGGTTTGACGAGTTACCCCAGAATATGATCCCATATGACATAATAGAATGAAAAAGTAAGCAAAGTACAAAGTACAAATTACCTGATTTGCCGGTGCTACGGACATACATTACCAAGCTGTCTTCTTAACTGCAAGGACACGATCTGGCATACCGGAGGCGATGGCTGGTTGCTTCGACGTCCCGTCGTGGTGATGATAATGTCACAAGTATAGCACGAAACAAATTCTCCTGGTCTAGTTGTTCCAGACTAAAGACTTCCTAGCAACACAAATACGCCTCTGAAGGAGACGAAGGAGGCTCGCTACACAGTCACTAACGGTACAGTGATTGATTTTAACAAGCGAAGTCACACAGTAACTCCGATACAGCCAAAACTGCTCAAGACAGACAACATAGGTCGCTTGTACGCAGAACGCTCAATTGCCAACTGTACTCGGAAAGTTACGTTGAAATCAAAACTTCAGCAACTTCGTCAAACAGTTAAAATTAAATGGAAGTATATTAGACAGCCAACGGAAGGCAGACTGTCCAGAGCAGCGAGAGCTCAGTCCTGTAACCTACTCCGACCGAAAGGCGAGAGCCGACACCACTCAAGAGCACCCATACAAGCCAAACACAGAACATTCCCGCCCCCACGACAGTGGCCATGGTTAAACATGCCAATCAGCAAATCGAAAACTGGCGGAAAATTCCACTCTATTGCCGAAGCACTACTATTCCACCAATGGAGATACTTGGCCCCAGTTTCTGCGCCGATTTTGCTACGTCACGGAGCTATCCCCTGAGCAAGCCAATCACAGTTATGATTTTGCAGAAAACGCGGGAATTTGCCCGCCAAGACTGCCTGGGAACACAAGTCATTCTCACGCCTCGCTCGTAGCCTGTCAGAAAGTGTTTTCACTAAGTTTATGCGAAGTAACGGAATCTCTAGCCCCAACCGCTCCTTCAGGCCCCTGTGGGCGTGTAGCCCCCGCTCTTATGACAATGTCGGCATCTGGACAGCATCCACTCGATTCCCTCACACCCGTCGGCATAACTCTCTCAAGATCAGCAGAACCCACCTGTCACCGGACCACCCAGGTGACGAGAGACGCTGTGTGGGAAGTCCGCGTTTGAAGCAATAGCAACTTTTCACCATGTGCAGTTAGAGAGGAAAATATTCATATCTTCTGAGTCCTCAATACTAGCCTTGTAATGACAACACTCGGCCATACTTCCCCAAATCGAATTACTCATAGTAAGATATAAATATGAGAGGAGGCAAGTCACTGTGTGCATCTAAAGGCATGCCACCTCTCAATCTAGTCAGAAGGTTCTTTGCACAAATGTGTTACATTACCAGCAAGTTTCGACCAGTGGGCATTTTCAAATGTCTGCAATATTGAATATCAAGGAACGTTAGAAGGTAAAGAGGTGAAACACTTTTTTCAACATCGTTACACTTTGCAGATTAGAGCTGCTGTTACATTACTCACAACTGCGTCCATGAAATTTGTGTCCTCAGATGTAAGAACAGTCTGTCCTTTAACTGCGTGGTCAGGTTGGCCGATTGCCATGCCGAGTACCTGAGTTCGATTGCAGGTACCGCCAGGGATTTTTCCTTGTCAGCAGAACTGGACGGGGTACACTCAGCCTAGTGTTGTCAACATAGGAGCTACTCGACCGAGTAGCAGCGACAGCAGGTGTGCTGGCCCGACAACGACCAGGAGTGCGATGTGGTGACCGCCTCCCCTTCATGTCGCATCCACCCGACGCCGCTGGCTGATGGATGATGCAGCAGACGGTCTGGCCCGAATTACCCTGTGGTCAGAACTGTGGTGCTTAGTACATTACGTCATGTATTTGCAGTTTCGCAGAAACGTACTTGAAAACTAGCGGCCTGTCGTAAAGATGCGGAAGTGAAATTATCTGCTTTAGTGCCTGCCGAAATTAGATGCGAAATACGCAAACTGTTCCTACACGGGGCGAACGACACAATTAACATAAATAGTGACCCATTAACAGACCTTGGAGAGGTCCAAATATGGGTTAATAACGTGTGCACCAGCTAGCCCTGCCACGAAAAAAAAAAAAAAAAAAAAAAAACTGTGAGCATCTGACACTCGTTACCACCTGCGTTTCTTTTATATCTTTAAAAACAGTGCTTGGCCACCGCACACAACGGAAACTCGTCACTCTGAAACAAATATCATGGCGAAATGTAGCTGGTTATATTTATTATTTACGGGTTTCCTAAGCATAGAGAAGTTGTAAGTCATAAGGGATCTCAAAATGTAAGTCAGATGCAGAATACAAAACTTTTACTTAATTTAGGCAATTGAAAAATTGACGAAAACTGTTGTTAACGAAAATCATATGGGACTCACGTTGATCTGGAAGACTGCAGGAAGAAAGATCCATAGTATTTCATTTGGGCAGCTCGCAAAAGCAAGACAAATCAGATAAATGTACAACATGGATAACTGAGCATTCAAGAAGCACAAAGAAATTAAATGAATACGAGCTGCTCAGAAACTGGATTAATCTACTGCCTGAGTAAAGCTTACATTTTTCAAATACAGCGAGAGGACGCCAGTCAGCTCCGCTCCGCGCCAGTGCCAGGAAGTAAATATTTTAATAAACAAGTTATATGAAGACACTCCACAATTCCCAAGGCCGACTTGGAGGGGAGATTGAATGATGCTGCCAATGTGACGAACAAATATGTCCCCCTTCCTAAGTAAAAACAGGGGAAGTTTCAGAAACTTCCCACTCAAACCTCCCAAAAGACATCATTACAATTCATGACGTTGATACAGGCTTCGAAAAGTATCCTTCCAATGCTCAACACGGGCCGCGCCACATCTGATAGTGAGGGCGTTACTTTGGATTGGATGTCCGTAATTTTGGAGGTAAGCAACCAAGTTTCTCACTCGAGGGAAGCACTGGTAGGCAGCTTCCTTTTCGATGCGCAGAGAGAGAGACGAATTTCACTCTCAAGCACTCTTACGGGAAAGCTGTGCCTGTAGTAAGTAGATCAGAGTCAGGAATTGTCTACAGCAGGTGTATCGGGACCCAAACCCATTTCCACAAAAACTGGGTGCTTCCCAGGAGATCCTCGTTCACTCCGTTTGAGACACTGGGAAAAGCCTTCTTCTGACTCTACAGGACTGCCGAGACCTCTGGACCCTCTCCCTTCTGAAGAGAAATCAAGTACATGCCATTCCCACCACAAATGTACAAAGCTCACTCTAGTAACCATCTTGTAAGCGTAAAAGATCTGGAACAAAATCGCGAAGTGATATGTGGTAGTTATATCATAACCTGTGCCACACACAGTCGTCGAAAATCTGCATGTATTATGTTGAACAGCATATACTGCACACATGAATGTATAGCTCAAATGCTGATCACAAATACACTGCTGGAAAAAAAATCAGTATACCTGGAAAGACGACGTCGATTTTGATCCGACGACCGCATGCATCACCTGTGGGATTAATGCACATACTGATAATGGTTTCAACGTCGCTCGGCAACAGATAGAGTAGTGGCGTAGCTACCAGAACGTCATCTACGTTTACCCTTTAACGGGGAATACTCACACCCAGATGACTCAATGTAGTGCAGTTGTGTGAAGGAAGCATGTATCTATACCACGGGTACACAGTCGTGCTTCCTACAGTTAAGTGAGCGAGTTTGAAAGGAGTCAAATAGCGGTCTTCCGAACGGCGGTATGGTCCTTTCGCAGAATTACCACACAAGTTGGACGTGCTGCCTCAGTTGAACTACGATGCTGGTATCATATCCGTAGACGAGGTTCTGTACGCACACGCAGCACAGACTCCCGCCAGGATCGTCGTATTGTAAGGGCAGCAGTGGCAGATAGTACAGCTACCACTGTAAAGTTGATGCATTAAGTTGTTCTGAAAGCGGTGCTGATATGTAAGATAATAAAAGCGGGTTAAAAGCTGTGAGTAATCTGGGGAAGTTATCCTTGCATTACTGAGCAACTGTTTCACCAGGTATCCAGTCTAGCTTACCAAATTGTCAACCAGACTAACATTAATTATAATCTTTTAATAGTCATCTTACGAGAACTGGTGATATATATATAAAAAGAGAAATTAAATAAAAAGAAATAAATCAATTTATATTTGGACATTTATTTTAACATTGATCATCGCTCCGTTAAAATTTCAGCCTACTAAACTTGATTCATAACTAAACTGGTGCTTTATTTAGGATTGTGAAAATGTGAGTTTGTAATCTTACGGAACACATCAAATATGGAGCCAAGATTGGGAGACTTCATACAACACTGCATTCATTCCCATAACATACGAAGAACGTTGAAACATATGCAAGAGGAAATTAACCCCAACCAACCAATTCAATTTTCACCCAAAGATGTTACGTTCGTAGCGCAATCCTGGCCATCATGAAATTACCACACACTGGTATACTAAATTGATACTAATTGTTTGTGAAAACTTCTCAAAAAAAAAAAATTAGCTGAGGGCTACTTTGATGATTACACCACATGCTTCGCGTGGTCAACTTGGTTTACACAAAGAGTGTAACTTAGCAATAATTTTGATATTTAAAATAAACTACATCAAAACGCAATTTACAAAAGAAAAACCTCGAACTAGTTACTATCGTCTTACTATTAACCTGATGGGTCAAACAATTGTGTGAGCACGTGGTACTGGTCTCACAAAGTACAGCCCATGTGGGTTGAACATAAAGAAAAGTTGCTATATTGAAAAATATTGCCAAGACGAGACATTATAATCTCACGCACATTCGCAGTTAAGATTGATGATCTTAGTTAGAGTTACAGATCATCAACACGTGGTTCCACTTTGCTCAGAAAGTAGTGACAAAGCAACTACTGGAAGATATTATGAACTTCACACTCGAATTACACTGCATTGCAATGTAAGATAACATAATATATTTTGGATATAAACCTGAAACAAAGGTGATTAAATTTTCAGTTAGGCTGAACTTAAGAAATCCATTGTCCTATGGACTTGGCAGAGACGTGCTTAGCCGGAGATCTTACCACTTCCGACGTTCGCCGTGGACAGACTGGTGTGGGCCCCTACCGAGGGTACCTCACAGATACAAATGGAAGTGACCAGAGAGGCAGCTTCCTATACCAACATGACAAGGGACGGACAGGACCATACCAAGAATAGAAACCTCTTTGCTTTTAGAAAGCGTAGCTACCTGTTCCGACGTTGGTCCTACTGTTCTCTAGCAGACAGGCTTGTCTGCTACCACCAAGCACGCAACTAGAAATATATTTGCTCATTCATCTTTTCACACAGAAGGGAAGGGGTGTGACAGTATCTTATCATATACACTATACAGGGTGTTACAAAAAGGTACGGCCAAACTTTCACGCCCGCATCTCGTGGTCGTGCGGTAGCGTTCTCGCTTCCCACGCCCGGGTTCCCGGGTTCGATTCCCGGCGGGGTCAGGGATTTTCTCTGCCTCGTGATGGCTGGGTGTTGTGTGATGTCCTTAGGTTAGTTAGGTTTAAGTAGTTCTAAGTTCTAGGGGACTGATGACCATAGCTGTTAAGTCCCATAGTGCTCAGAGCCATTTTTTGAACCAAACTTTCAGGAAACATTCCTCACACACAAATAAAGATAAGATGTTATGTGGACATGTATCCGGAAACGCTTAATTTCCATGTTAGAGCTCATTTTAGTTTCGTCAGTATGTACTGTACTTCCTCGATTCACCGCCAGTTGGCCCAATTGAAGAAAGGCAATGTTGACTTCGGTGCTTGTGTTGACATGCGACTCATTGCTCTACAGTACTAGCATCAAGCACATCAGTACGTAGCATCAACAGGTTAGTGTTCATCATGAACGTGGTTTTGCAGTCAGTGCAATGTTTACAAATGCGGAGTTGGCAGATGCTCATTTGATGTATGGATTAGCACGAGGCAATAGTCGTGGCGCGGTACGTTTGTATCGAGACAGATTTCCAGAACGAAGGTGTCCCGACAGGAAGACGTTCGAAGCAATTGATCGGCGTCTTAGGGAGCACGGAACATTCCAGCCTATGACTCGCGACTGGGGAAGACTTAGAACGACGAGGACACCTGCAATGGACGAGGCAATTCTTCGTGCAGTTAACGATAACCCTAATATCAGCGTCAGAGAAGTTGCTGCTGTACAAGGTAACGTTGACCACGTCACTGTATGGAGAGTGCTACGTGAGAACCAGTTGTTTCCGTACCATGTACAGCGTGTGCAGGCACTATCAGCAGCTGATTGGTCTCCACGGGTACACTTCTGCGAATGGTTCATCCAGCAATGTGTCAATCCTCATTTCAGTGCAAATGTTCTCTTTACGGATGAGGCTTCATTCCAACGTGATCAAATTGCAAATTTTCACAATCAACGTGTGTGGGCTGACGAGAATCCTCACGCAATTCTGCAATCACGTCATCAACACAGATTTTCTGTGAACGTTTGGGCAGGCATTGTTGGTGATGTCTTGATTGGGCCCCATGTTCTTCCACCTAGGCTCAGTGGAACACGTTATCATGATTTCACACGGGATACTCTACCTGTGCTGCTAGAACATGTGTCTTTACAAGTACGACACAACATGTGGTTCATGCACGGTGGAGCTCCTGCACATTTCAGTCGAAGTGTTCGTACGCTTCTCAACAACAGATTCGGTGACCGATGGATTGGTAGAGGCGGACCAATTCCATGGCCTCCACGCTCTCCTGACCTCAACCCTCTTGACTTTCATTTATGGGGGCATTTGAAAGCTCTTGTCTACGCAACCCCGGTACCAAATGTAGAGGCTCTTCGTGCTCGTATTGTGGACGGCTGTGATACAATACGCCATTCTCCAGGGCTGCATCAGCGCATCAGGGATTCCATGCGACGGAGGGTGGATGCATGTATCCTCGCTAACGGAGGACATTTTGAACATTTACCGTAACAAAGTGTTTGGAGTCACGCTGGTACGTTCTGTTGCTGTGTGTTTCCATTCCATGATTAATGTGATTTGAAGAGAAGGTATGTCCACATAACATATTTTCTTTCTTTGTGTGTGAGGAATGTTTCCTGAAAGTTTGGCCGTACCTTTTTGTAACACCCTGTATAAAACAGAGCATGTAGGTTCCATATGAGACTGTGTGACATGAATTACATATAAACTGTGTTTTAAAGTGTAGTAGTGTGACAGATCGTTCTTGATTATGTGTAAAAGTAACACGTTCCACTGCTCACAAGGGAACCTCCCCATCGCACCCCCCTCAGATTTAGTTATAAGTTGGCACAGTGGATAGGCCTTGAAAAACTGAACACAGATCAATTGAGAAAACAGGAAGGAGTTGTGTGGAACTGTGAAAAAATAAGCAAAATATACAAACTGAGTAGTTCATGGGAAGATAGGCGACATCATGGACTCTAAGAACACAGGAGCGCCGTGGTCTCGTGGTAACGTGAGCAGCTGCGGAACGAGAGGTCATTGGTTCAAATCCTCCATCGAGTGAAAAGTTTAATTTTTTTTTATTTTCAGTTTATGTGACAAACTATTGTGTTTTCATCACTTTTTTGGGAGTGATTATCACATCCACAAGAAAACCTAAATCGGGCAAGGTAGAAGAATCTTTTTACCCATTCGCCAAGTGTACAAGTTAGGTGGGTCGACAACATATTCCTGTCATGTGACGCACATGTCGTTACCATTGTCGTATAGAATATATCAGATGTGTTTTCCTGTGGAGGAATCGGTTGACCTATGACCTTGCGATCAAATGTTTTCGGTTCCCATTGGAGAGGCACGTCCTTTCGTCTACTAATCGCACGGTTTTGCGATGTGGTCGCAAGACACAGACACTAAACTTATTACAGTGAACAGAGACGTCAATGAACGAACGGACATATAATAACGATGTAAAAATAAAGAAAGTAAAATTCTCACTGGAGGGAAGACTTGAACCAAGGACCTTTCGTTCTGCAGCTGCTCACGCTACCACGAGACCACGGCGCTCCTGAGCTCATATTGTCCATGATGTTGCCTATGTGGCCCATGGACTACTGAGTTTGTATATTTTGCTTATTTTTTCACAGTTCCACGCAACTTCTTCCTGTTTTCTCAATTGATCTGTGTTCAGTTTATCAAGGCCTATCCACTGTGCCAACTTATAACTAAATCTGAGGGGGGTGCGATGGGGAGGTTCCCTTGTCAGTCTCCTCCCTGATAGAGTCAGAAACACCACAGTAAATTTAGAAGTTGAATTTATGCCGTAAATGACAACAGATTTAAGAAATTAACATGAAAGGAATCTAACAGACACCTTTCACCACAGCACAGATGAGAGGGCTTGTGAGCCCAGTTGTGTCAACACGAACTGTTTCGGACCGGTTATTAGCTGTGCAACAACGGGCACACACACCTCTAGCTCGTCTTCCACTCACGCCACAGCATCGACCTGCACGACCGGACTGGTTCCGTCAGAGGATCGTTTGTAAGATGGAATGGAGCACAGTGGTTTTTCAGCGATGAAAGCAGATTCTGCCTGCACGCAAATGATGGCCGTTTGCATGTACGCCGTAGACTTGGTGAGTGCTGTCTCGTTGAGTGGGTGTGAGACACACCGGCCTCGCCCCAGGCCATTTTGGTATGGAGTGTGATAATCTAGAACCCTCGTTTCGCCTTTGCAGTTTCCGGAGCGGACGCCATCCAGCGCTCGGTAAGTGCAGAATGTAGCTAGACCCATTCTTGCAAAATGAAGGTGATGCGTGGATCCAACAGGATAATGCTCGCCCACACACTGCCCTTGAAACTCAACGTGCTCTGCAAGACGTGCAACAGTTTCCATGGCCAGCACCATCTCCGAACTTGTATCCAAGCGAGCGCGTGTGGGACATGATGGGATGAGAAGTGAGTTGGGCGACACTTTAGCCTACAGCTCTTACAGAATTACGTGAACAGGTTCAGCAGAAGTGGCATAACATATACCAGGACAGTATCCGCCATCTGTACTATCAAGTGGATGTAAGAGTCACTGCCTGCATTGTCACCCATATGAGTGTTTCAGAATGGTTGGGCACCTAATACACAGAACCGCTTGTGCTATTGAACTACGAATGTAATAATTTGATGCACTCCATATGGATTGTTACAACAATAAACTTTGAGTGAATTGGAAACCTGTAAAAGTGTATACTAATTACGTACAGAAGTGACGCGAGCTATCGATCGCTAAAGGGTTCAACAACAAAGAGTGAAAATATGCCAAATAATGTGACACTCTTGCCTTTAAGTCAACGCAATGGGAGATGTTTCTAGGGACATAACTGAGATCCCCTGCTATACCCGCAGGACAGGACAGAGAGTTTAATTTGTGGAAAGCGGCCGAAATGAGTCGCTGTCAGTTGCACTTGAACGTACTACTTTATTCATTTGACAAACGTTACAAGAGTAAGGAAAACATCAAAAACAGAGCAAGCGAAATATTAATTTTAGAACTTAATTCCCGGCTAAATGCGACATTCAATCTCACGCCTCAAGGGCAAAACAACTTTAATTTAAAACCGGCTGAAGGCCAATCACTTAAGACTCAAAACAAGAATTTGAATTTTAAAAGACAGAAGGCCTCATCTTTAAACATTTCTTTAAATTAGGCTGAAGTTACGGCATCGCCTGTGAGAGTACTGGTAAATGCAGATGCGTCGGGAAGCCTGGTTTCATTGAGTTTTGCCATACTATCAACATACTTGTATGGGAAATCTCCTTACCTAGTCGCAAGTTGGAACTTTTCCTCATCAGGAAATGCAGATCGAGTGATATGCATATCATTCCGAGGTAAAGGTTCAACGAGTTTGCCGGCCGAAGTGGCCGTGCGGTTAAAGGCGCTGCAGTCTGGAACCGCAGGACCGCTTCGGTCGCAGGTTCGAATCCTGCCTCGGGCATGGATGTTTGTGATGTCCTTAGGTTAGTTAGGTTTAACTAGTTCTAAGTTCTAGGGGACTAATGACCTCAGCAGTTGAGTCCCATAGTGCTCAGAGCCATTTGAACCATTTTTTCCAACGAGTTTCTGGAGTGAAGTTTGCATAAAGCGTAAAGAGTCAAGGAAGCGGAGCGTAATTTTTGACGTCATTACTTTTGAGAAAGAACTGTACTTCTCAACACTTTCAGGGAGGACACTGACCTGATCATTCTTCATACCAAAATTAGCCAAGTCCTCAACGAGAAAATGAGCGACATACCCACTGAAATTTTGAAAGAAGACAGGTATGTGCCGTGGTAACTTCAAATTGCCTGCATTATGAGCTGCACCGCAGAACTTTCCCGTAAGATGGCAATGATCTCTACGGGGAGTTTCCGCTTTTCTGTCTAACGGTATCCCACAAATATGACAATTAACGGCCTTTTCATACAATTCATCATCTACCTATGATTTGGTCATGGGAAATTTGGTCCTGTAGTGCTTATCAACTTCCCATGAAAGTCCTTCAAGCTCAGTGAGGAGCCCAAACCGCAGGATCGTTCCAGACGTAAGACAAATAGCGGTTAATTTTAGAATCATATCCACATACAACTTGGATCGCTGCTGCATAAGGTACGTGTTTTCGAGTGAAGATTGTATGTCAGGCTAATGGATTCCCTTCACAACGAGTAATCGGGGCCAGCAGACATTCAAAGTCAACGTACAGTACAAAAGGACATCGCTGCTGGTGGTGAGCATTTTGAAATTTGATGAAGTTATTTTCCTCACTGGGCATAATGACACATACCGGGTCCTTGGAAGCACAATCTAATAGATGTATCGCTAATAACTCTTCTGATGAAAAATAATTCAGACACATTAAGCAAATATGTTGCTTATGGTCATGTTTATTTAGTTGGGAGGAAAGGAGTGAGGACATCTCTTTGATCCAAACATAGTGATCAGTATCACCTTCAGAGAAGAGCAGCATGTTTACATGCAGCTCTCGCACACCTGCAAATTTTGAGAAGTGGAGGGGGCTGACGGCAGTGTGTCTGTCTTGCTCATCTGACCTGTTATTATTCCTCTCCAGGCCATAAACATGAACCGATATACCAGTATTCGGCACCTCAAGTTTAGGTGTGTCCTCGATCTTTACGGGGAACTCTATACCATCAAAGTTATAATATGTCTTAATATCATGGACTCTGTAACTGTTCGGACGCTGCGTATTTGTCTTGTAATTTCTCTCACAACCCAGGATTGATCATGCAAAGCAACCTTGATCCTTCCTATTTTCGACGTTAATGCATGCCTTCTTGTTAGCTTTCTCCACAGGGGGGTTAATATAACTGGACCCTCCATTTACCGGATCATGGACATGTATATGGATGTCAGGGTGTGGTATACGGCTGAGCGCTTTAGCGGACCCACGTACTTCCATCTCGGAAAATCGGGCCATAATAGATCTCAAGGTGGATTCATGATACCACTCAGCAATGGATGTGCTTCGAGAAATAACACCATTATCACCCTATATATAGTGCAGAGTTGTAGTCTCTGCATCACCTGGATGCATAGGTGGGTGATTCAACTCACAGCATAGTACTGTAATGCATTTAATAGCGTTAAATCTCGGATCGTCTAGGACTTTGAGGAGCTCGGTCTCCAAGACAGGGAGGCACACCTCTAAAAACCTCCCAGATTCTCAATCCTTGTGAATGAGATGCGCCCCTCAAAAGCGCTAGCTACTGCTGAGTATTCTGGAAGGGTCATTATACCATTATTCTGATGTCTTTCACTATCGATAGGATGGGGGAGAGAGCACTACTGCTAGCCATAGGGTAATCAATATTACTAGTTCTGCTACTACTGGACCTAGGAGTCCAGCAGATCGATACAGGGCTGGTGAGGGTGCGTCAGCTGTAGGGAGGGTGCGCCTTGGTACACACACCTTTCGTTAACGGTGGGGGCGACATGTCTGAGGAGGCGGTGATGGTCGGTGGGAACAACCGGGCTGCAGCGATGGCCCCCGGGGTCTGATGTCCCCATTAACGGACAGTGAGGTGGGAGACAGATGCCCCTGTTCGTCTTCTGCTTCCGGCTGAGTTGCTCATGGGCGCCAGAGGGTTTTCTGCGGTGCGGGGGCATTCGCTGCTGCCGCCTCTTCTGCAGCTGTGTTCGACGCTATACACGGCGCAGCGTGTCTCTGTGGTGTGTGGGTAATTCCCACCCCCGCAACCACCGCTCCAGATACACGATGTACTTCGTGTGATATACCCGTAACATAAATAAGAAAAAATAAGTTTAATGATCTAGATTTAAAACAATAAATAATAAGACTAAATAATGGTAATTATTTGCTGTAATGATAAAGTTCAAAAATGTTCACCTTCTCCACTCTGGCTCCACTACTTGAGTAACGCACTGGCACATTCAGTGAGTACTCCCATCCACTCAGGTATATCTGCCGCCTCATCTAAAAGGGCCATAAGCTTGCACCTTTCGGATTCTTCTTGTTCATGCGCAGCGGCCGCCATCTCTTGAACCCAATGAAGAATTTCATCCCCGCCTTGCACGGCACCCTCCGCATCCCCTTCTCTATTCAGAGAATCATCTAGAAAGAAAAGAAAAGAATATGTCTCAGACAGCTTGCGAGGTGCCGGGGCTAGCAGTGTATTTAACACTAAATTCTTCTAGAATCTTCATATGGAAATGATGCTTTAAGCCGCCCCCTACTCTAACTCCGACTTTTGCTGCACTGTAATCAACCCTGCAAGTGGAGTAGAAAAGAGTTTGGCACCTGCAATAATTTAATTTGATAAATAAGTTAAATAAAGGAAGGTTTCATTAACGTAGTGATAAATGATAGGGTTGCTCTACCGATTAACAGAATGAAAGTTCTGTCCAAAATAAGAATATGATTTATTAAGACTAAACACAAAATAATAAACAAAAACACATGAAACATTTACAATACATCAAATTGGCTCAAATTGGATACTCAAACAAACGCTGTGAAGGTGAAGTTGTCCCTGAACTAGATTGTGACGTTTATGACGAAGTGGTATGTGGAGCCAATTCCTTGCCACTCAAATCTTAAGAGAGACACACCGCTAACCCAACATTAATTGCTGCTACATTAGTGAGAACTCAGACAATGAACACCCAAGATAGAACAAAGAAAAGACGAACAGGCGCGCTCTGCTGAGCTCTGATTATCGCCTAGCAAAAATGCCTGCTTTGCCGGTGCTGGGGACGTACATTACCAAGCTGTCTTCTTAGCTGCAAGGACATGAGCTGGCGTACTGGAAGCGATGGCTGGTTGCTTCGACGTCCCGTCGTGGTGATGATAATGTCGCGAGTATAGCCCGAAACAAATTATCCTGACCTGGTTGTTCCAGACTAAAGACTTCCTAGCAATACAAATGCGCCTCTGAGGGAGACGAAGAAGGCTCGCCACACAATCACTGACGGTACAGTGATTGATTTTAACAAGCGAAGTCACCCAGTAACTCCGATACAGTCAACATTAGCCAAAACTGTTCAAGACAGACAACATAGGCCTCTTGTACACAGAACGCTCAATTGCCAACTGTACTTGGAAAGTTACGTTGAAGTCGAAACTTCAGCAACTTCGTCACACAGTTACAATTAAATAAAAGTATATTAGATAGCCAACGGAAGGCAGGCTGACCCGCGCAGCGAGAGCTCAGTCTTGTAACCTACTTCGACCAAAAGGCGAGAGCCGACTACCCCTGAGCACCCGTACAGGCCGAACACAGAACATTCCCGCCCCCACGACAGTGGCCGTGGTTAACCGTTCCAATCAGCAACTCGAAAACCGGCGGAAAATTCCACTCTATTGCCGGAGCACTACCATTCCACCAATGGAGATTCTTGGCGCCAATTTCTGCGCCGATTTTGCTACGTCACGGAGCTATGCCCTGAGCAAGCCAATCACGGTTACTATACGGCAGAAAAACGCGGGAATTTGCGTGCCAAGGCTGCTTGGGAACACAAGTCATTCCCATGCCTCGCTGGTAGCCCGCCAGAAAGTGTTTTCGCTAAGTTTCTGCGAACTAACGGAACCTCTAGCCCAGCTGCTACTTTAGGCGCCTCCGGGCGTGTCTTTTGACAATGTCGCCGTCTGGAAAGCATTCACTCGACTCCCTCACAACCGTCGGCTTACCCTTTCAAGATCGGAAGAGCCCGCCTGTCACCAGACCACCTGGGTGACGAGAGACACTGCGTGGGAAGTCCGCGTGTGAAGGAATAGCAACTTTACACCGCATGCAATTGGAGAGGAAAATCGTAAGATAGAAATATGAGAGGGGGCTCATGCCACCTCTCAAGCTCAATCTAGGCACTTGGAACACCAATATATATTACACGAAATTATTTTATCTAAGAACTACATTTTACAAATGTACTTACATTTGCGCTGTGCTCCAGCCCTCTCCACCTCTAGCTGATGGGTTAGCTCAGCCAACATGCAAGGGGTGAATTCTAGAAAGACGGAAAAGACTTAGTATAATATGCAGTGTGGAAATAAATCTCTGTCGCACGTACATACACATACATACACACAATCTGTTGAAGGGTGCAGCAGTCTGTGGATTGCGGTCCAAACAGATATATTACATAACACACACATAGAATCTGTTAACGGGCGCAGCACTCTATGGAATGTGGCCCAACAGATATAACACAGCAAACTATAGAATCTGTTAAAGGGCGCAGCAGTCTGTGTTGAGTGCGGTCCAAAACAGATATAAGACACACACAATCCGTTAAAGGATGCAGCAGTCTGTGTAGAGTGCGGTCCAAAACAGATATAAGACACACACAATCCGTTAAAGGATGCAGCAGTCTGTGGACTGTGGCTGAAACAGATATTTGAACACCGAAAAAGTACTTACCGGGTAACTGATCTTCATCTCCACGGCGGTGCTTGTCGCTGCTGCTGCTGCTGTTGTCGCTGCTGGTACGCTTCGGAGATGAGGACGAAAGTACAACGACTGACCTCTGGGCAAAATACAGAAGCAGGCTGAGGGCGATTTCGGTTCCGGTTTGGCTCATATAGCTTCTATGACGTCGAATCATGTCACTATCGCAGTAGCCAATAGGAGTGCAGCATTCTAGGGGTGGGGGGGTGCTACATCATGAATGAATGACGACTGTGCTTCTACTGGTAACGTCGAACTTCTCATTTGATCATTGAATCTCGAAGCGATACATTCAGCTATCGAATATCATTAAAATTGGATTGGAATTAAGTACTTAGGTAATTCATACGTTAGATGTGCTCCATTACGATCGTTAGCATATTTCTAGAAGACGATCTGTGGCATCAGTATGAGCGTGCGGGGCCGGCCGGAGTGGCCGAGCGGTTCTGGGCGCTTCAGTCTGGAGCCGCGCGGCCGCTGCGGTCGCAGGTGCGAATCCTGCCTCGGGCATGGATGTGTGTGATGTCCGTAGGTTAGTTAGGTTTGAGTAGTTCTAAGTTCTAGGGGACTGATGACCCCAGAAGTTAAGTCCCATAGTGCTCAGAGCAATTTGAAACATTTTTGAGCGTGCGGGCTAGAGGCTATGACGTCAGCATTCACGTGCTCACGGGCTATACACGTGGTGCATGCCTCGTATGAAACGCATGAGAGAGAAAGCATTGCAGCATCTCTCTCTCAGTGCTTGACTACAGGTGGGGCGAGGGGTGACGCGTGTTTCACGTACTGTGAGCGACAACCTTGGATTACGTAATGGGAGCGTGCTCTGGCTGTGTCCTAGACCAAGTGGCGAACACACTGTTTGCCTCCATATTGGGTAACGGTACTCGCGTCATCAGCTGATGTCACAGTAGCGCCCTCTCGTGGTGCTGCTGTGTACTAGGTCAGTTTGAGTCCGGACCTTGTGGTGCACACACTGTTTCCTACCATCTTGGATTACGTCACAGATGAGAGCCCCCTCCAGTAGTGGTACTGTGTACTAAGTCAGTTGGAGTCCAGACCTAATAGTGAACACAATAGGTGGCCGTACTGCATGAAATTGTTTAAATAAAGACTTATGTCCAGCACTGGTCGAGTCCTTTTCCCACGAAACCTTACGAGGAGGCGGCGGTCGGGTGACTGAGGTTAGCGGAGGTAACCTCTCTTTCCCGACATTTTCTTAGCTTAGTAGAGATACGCGAATTGACCTTTCTTTACTGCCAAAATTCAAACTTGGTGCCAGTTCCTAGGAAGAAGTGGCGGTCGGCTGACTGGGGTTAGTGGAGGTAACCTTTCTTTCCCGCCATTCCCTTAGCTTAGTAGAGATACGCGAATTGACCTTTCTTTACTAACAAAATTCAAACCTGGCGCCAGTTCCTAGGAAGAAGTGGCGGTTGGATGACTTAGGTTAGTTGAAGTAGCCCAATTGACCTATCTTCCCGCGATTTTCTTAGGTGTGATGCATTATGTTGTTGGAATTTGAACTTCCTGCCATTTTTCTGGGAGAGGGGAGGGGAGGGATGTGTGGTACTTTCCAGCCAAAACCCGCTATCTTGGATAATGGTACTTGCGTCATCAGCTGACGTCATGGCCGCCATCTTGGATGACGTCATCGCCGCCATCTTGGATACATCTGGCAACAATGTCATGTGTGCCAAAACTGGCCTTGCCCCAATACTAGCATCGACCTTGTGTTAGGGAATTACAGACGCTCGGAAAATTTCAAAGTCTATTTTCTCGAGAATTATTGAGACCAGGATCGATCTGCTTTTAGTGGTTGATATCTGACCTGGAATTAGCGTTCCATAAATGTAAAATAAATTACAAAAATTCGCTTGCCATTTGGACTCTTCTTATATACTAAATCCATGTATTGACTCCATTTTAACTTGTTGCCCAGGAGGACCCCAAGGAATTTTAGGCACTCTGCTTCATTCAGAGTATGACCATTAATGTTACTGCATTAATGTCACCGTCATGTTTTACATGGAAGTAAAACAATCTATTTAGAAATATGGTAGGACTCGCGCTCTAAGGTCCTGTACAAATTTAATTAGATATTCAGACAATAATAACAATTTCATGTGGCTCTACAGCCTGGTGGAAGTCTTTCTCTCGAACGCCCCTTCGAGGCTTTTGTCTCCCTAACCTACACCGTTTATGTAAGAGATGGAAGGGGGCCTGGGGGTTAACGCGAAAACCAATCTATATGTTGTTTCTGGCGATTTCTAATATCATTTAGAGGTGAAGGCTGGGTTAACATGAAGCTGAAAAATCCGCAGTCCGACCGAGACTCGATCCCGCGACCGCTTGCTTCCCAGGCACGCACTTCAGCGTTACATAACCAGGCCCGACATTTACGTAGATATTTCATCTATAGGTTTTGACGAATGAGTTTGCGAATATCAGAATACGTATCTTTCGATTGCATTGACTATATACACCACCAAGGGAACGTAGACCTCAGTACTTAGCACAAATTTCAACTTGATAGCTCCATGTGTTCCTGAGAAAAAGAGGTCTTAATAGACGGACAGACAGACTGACTGACAACAAATGGCAAAAAACGTACCAATTTTTTAATTTGTTCATTTACTTGTACTGTGCAACCTCCCTTCTTGCTAAATTTCATGATTGTAGGTCAACGGGAAGTTTTTGATGAGTGAGTTGGGGAGTATCAAAATATGTGATATAAATATCCCTACATCTGCAGTGCTGTGACTTAGAATCTTAAAATTTTACACCGCCGAGGGACTGCAGCCACCCTGTACGTCCAGAATTGCTACAGAGTGGCTCTACGAACACTCTTCTGAGTTCAGACACTTCCACTGGCCAACAAACTCTCCAGACATGAAGATTATTGAGCATATCTGGCATGCCTTGCAAATTGCTGTTCCGAAGAAATCTCCATCCCTTGTACTCTTACCGATTTATGGGCAGCCCTGCAGGATTCATGGTGTCAATTCCCTCTAGCACTACTTCAGACATTAGTCGAGTCCATGCCATGTCGTGTTGCAGAACTTCTGCGTGCTCGCGGGGGCCCTACACGATATTATCATTTTCTTTGGTTCATCAGTGTACTGGACATAAATTTTGGCTTGATACATCTACCCGTCTCTATGAAAAAGGATTCTTAACAGTCAAACAGACAGACAGGCAATGGACAACAAAAAGATCTATAAGGTTTCCGGTTTTGCTGACCGAGGTACGGAACCATAAAAATTCTAATAAGTATTGCTGAATACGACGAGCCCCCCAGCTGGTGTTGGAAGTCTTCCACGGATTGACATTTGCACGGAGTGACACTTGCACGGAGCCTGGGGTTCTCAGCGACGTGACCGGCTTTTCACAGGTACAGGCGCGCTAAGAGGTTTAGCAGTTCAGCACAGGTGTTCGTGAGAGTTGACTGGCGCTCAGACCGTGTCTCGCTTCAGGCTGGCTCATTAACGCGTCTCGTGGTAAATTTATTTTTAAGACGGTTGCACTAATGGGAACGCACAATGAAATTCAACATAATAAGAACTGAGAATAAAATTCAACATCTCTTTTAATATCATGATGACGCAAAGAACAGGGGGCAGCTAAGTAAGAAAGATAATATTTCATACGTCTGTTACGGCCTTATGATGACTACTGTTTTAGGGCGAAATTTAAACGTAAACAACAAACATAAAAACCCAGACTGTCGATGAATATTACTTATTTTGCTTTTCACTAAAGGATCAATGTCTGGAACCACTTTCCAAGTAATGGTAATTCGAAGCCATGCTCTGAAGTTGAAGTCCAGTGAGCTTCCGTGGATGGATTTCGTTCTCTTCATTGAGTGAAAAAGCAGCATGTGCATGTAAGCCTAACATCGACATAATCGTAGCTGCAGACTTGTAAAGTCGTGAAAATTTACCTTGAGCAAAAGTAATCACGCAAACGTCACATAGTAGGTATATAAGTTCTAACTGTAGCCAAGTTTGCACACTATCAACATAACCCGAAAATCAGTGAAACTGCACAACCTGTTGCAAGCTGAAAAGCAATATGGCAACTTGATGTAACTGCAGACTCATTTGTTGAGTGTTCCTCCTGGAAATAAAAGTATATTTTCATATGGAAAATGTTGAGGAAATTATTGAGACGTTTACACCTCTGCTCCCATATGATGAATACTTTTTGACTCATATCGCTTAAAAGATATTTTTTTCGTTGTTTTAAAAGTTTTGAAGTATATTACAAGGACACTAGGCGTATCAAGACCCCATCGCGTACAATAGACATACAGACGGGGCATCCTGCGCTGATACGTTGATGTTGATGTGTCTGACCGCTGTGAAGTTCCTAACTCGACCATCGTGCTACTTTTCATCCCCTTAAAAACAGCTACTCTCCGTTTGAGGGGGAGACACCACCCTAAAACTTCAGTTTTAAAAAAAGGCTCTTTCACATCTTTAGAATGTTTACTCTTGGATCCCAAAACGATTTGGCTGTACTCGAATTAAAAGTATGTCTAAGAAATGTATATCCCTACCAGTGCACCTCCTCAAGAAGACTATGATAGCTTTTATATTCACAAAATTCAAGAAAAAGGCTACGTTTATCTTGAAATAACAAGAAGCAGTCACATGTAAACAGGAAGGGAAAACGTTATGGTGCCGGTGAATTTTTATGGGTGTGTGTCTCGTAGTAACATTCATTTTTTGATAAAATGTTAAAATCCATTTTACCATAAGTTTGCTTTTATAAGTTCAGTGCCAATGTTTTTATCATGAAAGTAAACCAATCTTAATCTACGCATTAATATTATCGAAAATGTAATTTGTTTATTTTATTGTTACATTCATGTAGCGATAATTAAAGAAAATTGAAGGCTGAAATTTTAAACAAACACCGAAAAGAAATTATTATTATTTCTCATAAAATGAATGAACAGAACCGTTGAACTACGTCTTGTGACTGTATCTACAAACTCTGGCATGTGGTCTGAGTACCGAAAGTTGGTTTTCAAGAATACCATTAAAATCATCTTAAAAATTCGAAACTCGAAAACCGATGAAGTTATGGACTTTAAAATACGGGTATTGCTGCATCTTTACATAGCTGACACGATTTTAAAACATGGCTGTACGAGCTAACATCCCACAGAGGTTCGGGCTCGCATGAGATTCCTCTTAGTCGAAATGTCTTGGCTCCAGCTCGTCTAGGTGTTGACCCGCACGTGTCGCATTACACGCCGTAAATTAGACTTGTGACCCTTTGGTTAAATTTTCTGGATGATGGCAAGTTTGTGAAATACACAGTTTATATAACATATAATAACCGTAATAATAATGTCGGGAACTAAATTAACGACCTACGAATGATGAAGGCCACACAGCTGCGATTTGGTTAGAATAATGTTTATTAAGAAAGAAAACTAACAGCGAAAGTGGTTGTACACTCCTGGAAATTGAAATAAGAACACCGTGAATTCATTGTCCCAGGAAGGGGAAACTTTATTGACACATTCCTGGGGTCAGATACATCACATGATCACACTGACAGAACCACAGGCACATAGACACAGGCAACAGAGCATGCACAATGTCGGCACTAGTACAGTGTATATCCACCTTTCGCAGCAATGCAGGCTGCTATTCTCCCATGGAGACGATCGTAGAGATGCTGGATGTAGTCCTGTGGAACGGCTTGCCATGCCATTTCCACCTGGCGCCTCAGTTGGACCAGCGTTCGTGCCGGACGAGCAGACCGCGTGAGACGACGCTTCATCCAGTCCCAAACATGCTCAATGGGGGACAGATCCGGAGATCTTGCTGGCCAGGGTAGTTGACTTACACCTTCTAGAGCACGTTGGGTGGCACGGGATACATGCGGACGTGCATTGTCCTGTTGGAACAGCAAGTTCCCTTGCCGGTCTAGGAATGGTAGAACGATGGGTTCGATGACGGTTTGGATGTACCGTGCACTATTCAGTGTCCCCTCGACGATCACCAGTGGTGTACGGCCAGTGTAGGAGATCGCTCCCCACACCATGATGCCGGGTGTTGGCCCTGTGTGCCTCGGTCGTATGCAGTCCTGATTGTGGCGCTCACCTGCACGGCGCCAAACACGCAGACGACCATCATTGGCGCCAAGGCAGAAGCGACTCTCATCGCTGAAGACGACACGTCTCCATTCGTCCCTCCATTCACGCCTGTCGCGACACCACTGGAGGCGGGCTGCACGATGTTGGGGCGTGAGCGGAAGACGGCCTAACGGTGTGCGGGACCGTAGCCCAGCTTCATGGAGACGGTTGCGAATGGTCCTCGCCGATACCCCAGGAGCAACAGTGTCCCTAATTTGCTGGGAAGTGGCGGTGCGGTCCCCTACGGCACTGCGTAGGATCCTACGGTCTTGGCGTGCATCCGTGCGTCGCTGCGGTCCGGTCCCAGGTCGACGGGCACGTGCACCTTCCGCCGACCACTGGCGACAACATCGATGTACTGTGGAGACCTCACGCCCCACGTGTTGAGCAATTCGGCGGTACGTCCACCCGGCCTCCCGCATGCCCACTATACGCCCTCGCTCAAAGTCCGTCAACTGCACATACGGTTCACGTCCACGCTGTCGCGGCATGCTACCAGTGTTAAAGACTGCGATGGAGCTCCGTATGCCACGGCAAACTGGCTGACACTGACGGCGGCGGTGCACAAATGCTGCGCAGCTAGCGCCATTCGACGGCCAACACCGCGGGTCCTGGTGTGTCCGCTGTGCCGTGCGTGTGATCATTGCTTGTACAGCCCTCTCGCAGTGTCCGGAGCAAGTATGGTGGGTCTGACACACCGGTGTCAATGTGTTCTTTTTTCCATTTCCAGGAGTGTATTTAGAGTTACTGCTACACTCGAACGCACAGCCATTTGACAGAGTTCGACCATTCACAATATTCGTTAACTATGCGAAAAGTTAAAGAGTTCACACCAGGCGCGCGGCTGCTCCTGCGATACCACACAACGCGAAATTCTCTAAATCGTTTCACTTCGTAGCCGCCTAAGGACGGGCCGTCCACTTTTCGCGTCTGCATCGGAACTGTACCCTTTGGTGTCTCCAGCCGACCTGTCCGCCTTCGCGTCTGCACCAGCACTGTACCCTGTAGATCAGTTCTCTCCCTCTGCCCGTCTCCGGCCGTTTTTCCCGCGTGCCGAACCTCCTCGCTCAACTGTTAGTTCAAATGGCTCTGAGCACTATGCGACTTAACTTCTGAGGTCATCAGTCGCCTAGAACTTAGAACTAATTAGACCTAACTAACCTAAGGACATCACACACATCGCTCGCATCTCGTGGTAGTGCGGTAGCGTTCTCGCTTCCCACGCCCGGGTTCCCGGGTTCGATTCCCGGCGGGGTCAGGGATTTTCTCTGCCTCGTGATGGCTGGGTGTTGTGTGCTGTCCTTAGGTTAGTTAGGTTTAAGTAGTTCTAAGTTCTAGGGGACTTATGACCACAGCAGTTGAGCCCCATAGTGCTCAGAGCCATTTGAACCATTTGAACCATCACACACATCCATGCCCGAGGCAGGATTCGAACCTGAGACCGTAGCGGTCGCTCCGTTCCAGACTGTAGCGCCTAGAACCGCACGGCCATTCCGGCCGGCGCTCAACTGACTAGGGCAGTTCCCTTTCCTGAAGCCGTCCATCTGATTGTCTACAGTTTATTCTACATTATTTTACATTTTAACATATTTAAATAATGAAAGCTTGACCACTTTCACGTTCTAAATACACAATAATATCCATTACATAATAAACGTTAAATTCTTTTACATAAAACCAATACAATTTCCTTCTTAACTTTGAATGGCACGACCAGTAGCCATCCAACAATGTGCTTTCTGATAAATAAATACAGAGCAAAAGTAACTATTATGCGCTAAATTTTACAACAGATATTCTATTACCTAATGATTTAATAAGGTGTCATGCTGTCATCGTTCAATGTGTTTTGTGTGGAGGAAATGATGATGTGATGCTTAACTGAAATCACTGATAATTTAAATTTACTATATCTGTTAAACAAAGTTGTTGTTGTTGTTGTTGTGGTCTTCAGTCCTGACACTGGTTTGATGCAGCTCTCCATGCAAAGCTGCATGTCCTCGGGAAAAATTACGGCTGTAGTTTCCCCTTGTTTTCAGCCGTTCGCAGTACCAGCACAGCAAGGCCGTTTTGGTTAATGTTACAAGGCCAGATCAGTCAATCATCCAGACTGTTGCCCTTGCAACTACTGAAAAGGCTGCTGCCCCTCTTCAGGAACCACACGTTTGTCTGGCCTCTCAACAGATACCGCTCCGTTGTGGTTGCACCTACGGTACGGCCATCTGTATCGCTGAGGCACGCAAGCCTCCCCACCGACGGCAAGGTCCATGGTTCATGGGGGGGCAAATAAAGTTATAGAGTTGATATTTACAACGTTTGTCATTTTTAATGATGCGCTTCTATATGAAATGTCGATTGTTAAGATCGAACAAACCGTTCAAAATTTAGCATTCAGGTCTTTGTTACAAAACTTGTTACTTTCACTTTAACGGTAAATCCTAAACTGTTATAGACATGATAAATATTCAAGTTTTACTGGGATCACCATGAAAATTGATGGATGTCAGATTAAAATTGCTGTGGCTTGATTTCCTGCACTACTAAAGAATTAAATAGTTTTCATTAATGTTTTCCTTTATGGCCGATCTTAGGTCCGCCATATTTACCACTGATACGTCGCCTTGGCCACAAAAGCCTTCTTCTGGGTTACCCTATGACGTAAGTTGTCGTCTGTCTCACTCGCACACTACGGCGCTTAGGCCTCAATAGACAATAGACGCATGTGAGTTTCCCCATCTCGTGGTGAATCTGCACCCTTTGTGGCACACAGTCCTGAACGACAGGGTTCGTTTCACAATTCCTGAAGGCTGACTCTGTCAGCCATATATTTAAATGAGCCGGCCGGAGTGGCCGAGCGGTTCTAGGAGCTACAGTTTGGAACCGCGCGACCGCTACGCTCGCAGGTTCGGATCCTGCCTCGGGCATGGATGTTTCAGATGTCCTTATGTTCGTTAGGTGTAAGTAGTTCTAAGTTCTAGGGGACTGATAACCTCAGAAGTTAAGTCCCATAGTGCTCAGAGCCATTTGAACCATTTCTGAACCATTAACTGAGAGGGCAATACTCGTTAACTCATAGCTGCTATCGGCAAAGTAGAACAAGAGTTACATTTCTGGATGGAATCTTCCTTTAAGCACTGCGTCGTATGTGCTGCATGTTTGTATCTAAGGCTACGCCGAACCTGAGTACGGCCACGTCGCTGAAAGCAACACGTCGCTTACACCTCTCCTGGGTCCTGGGCTACCAGTCGGCCGAGCTGCGCTACGTAACGACGCCTGAGCGTCTCTCTCCCCTAGCCGCATCAACAGGCCTGCTGTAGTGCGCGACATATGCCACTAGAAGTTAGTTAAAATATGCTGAGAGGTTGTAAAACGGCGACCAGTCACTTTTTTATGGTAATTCATTTTGTGTTTACTAGTTTCATGCTGGCTTGTTCGACTTCTAACGGAGGGAGAAAGTATGGATTTACTTGCACGTTACTTTCCTGTGTTTCCGCTACAAAGATTTTGTCTGCCCATACAGATTTTGATTCTAAGAACAAGGCGTATGCTGCGAATAGTCCCTAGAAAAGGCCTGCTCTTTTTGTTAGTCTTTTCAGTCTTCATAAGGGAATATTTTAGAATTTTCAAGAGACTGTTAGCCGATTTTGTGTCGTTTTCAGAGAACAGCACGAGTACATAGTCTCTTTCAGTCCCCCGCAAAATATATTTACAACAGTTACAAGATTTCCATTGATTAAAATACACACCTGGAAATGGAAAAAAGAACACATTGACACCGGTGTGTCAGACCCACCATACTTGCTCCGGACACTGCGAGAGGGCTGTACAAGCAATGATCACACGCACGGCACAGCGGACACACCAGGAACCGCGGTGTTGGCCGTCGAATGGCGCTAGCTGCGCAGCATTTGTGCACCGCCGCCGTCAGTGTCAGCCAGTTTGCCGTGGCATACGGAGCTCCATCGCAGTCTTTAACACTGGTAGCATGCCGCGACAGCGTGGACGTGAACCGTATGTGCAGTTGACGGACTTTGAGCGAGGGCGTATAGTGGGCATGCGGGAGGCCGGGTGGACGTACCGCCGAATTGCTCAACACGTGGGGCGTGAGGTCTCCACAGTACATCGATGTTGTCGCCAGTGGTCGGCGGAAGGTGCACGTGCCCGTCGACCTGGGACCGGACCGCAGCGACGCACGGATGCACGCCAAGACCGTAGGATCCTACGCAGTGCCGTAGGGGACCGCACCGCCACTTCCCAGCAAATTAGGGACACTGTTGCTCCTGGGGTATCGGCGAGGACCATTCGCAACCGTCTCCATGAAGCTGGGCTACGGTCCCGCACACCGTTAGGCCGTCTTCCGCTCACGCCCCAACATCGTGCAGCCCGCCTCCAGTGGTGTCGCGACAGGCGTGAATGGAGGGACGAATGGAGACGTGTCGTCTTCAGCGATGAGAGTCGCTTCTGCCTTGGTGCCAATGATGGTCGTATGCGTGTTTGGCGCCGTGCAGGTGAGCGCCACAATCAGGACTGCATACGACCGAGGCACACAGGGCCAACACCCGGCATCATGGTGTGTGGAGCGATCTCCTACACTGGCCGTACACCACTGGTGATCGTCGAGGGGACACTGAATAGTGCACGGTACATCCAAACCGTCATCGAACCCATCGTTGTACCATTCCTAGACCGGCAAGGGAACTTGCTGTTCCAACAGGACAATGCACGTCCGCATGTATCCCGTGCCACTCAACGTGCTCTAGAAGGTGTAAGTCAACTACCCTGGCCAGCAAGATCTCCGGATCTGTCCCCCATTGAGCATGTTTGGGACTGGATGAAGCGTCGTCTCACGCGGTCTGCACGTCCGGCACGAACGCTGGTCCAACTGAGGCGCCAGGTGGAAATGGCATGGCAAGCCGTTCCACAGGACTACATCCAGCATCTCTACGATCGTCTCCATGGGAGAATAGCAGCCTGCATTGCTGCGAAAGGTGGATATACATTGTACTAGTGCCGACATTGTGCATGCTCTGTTGCCTGTGTCTATGTGCCTGTGGTTCTGTCAGTGTGATCATGTGATGTATCTGACTCCAGGAATGTGTCAATAAAGTTTCCCCTTCCTGGGACAATGAATTCACGGTGTTCTTATTTCCATTTCCAGGAGTGTAAATTGATTTTCAATATTTACAAATTTTTCAGTGATTCTGACGTTTTCTTCGTCACTATAACTTCCTTGCGTAGGCCACACAGGTGAGAAATGATTTTAAGTTCCCATTAGTTTGGAGTTTCTTTAAAGCCTTTGCAATCGTTTCGTCAGTATTCACTGCTGGCGTTTTTCCTTCTTTTCCCCGCAAAGTTTAAAGTTAGTCGATCCAACTGGTGGCCGTAGTACTCTGCATCTTCTCGAAGATTTTTCGCTAATGAGTAGACATTCGGATGAACTTTTGATATTAATGTATCTATTCTTATATTCCATCCTTCTGAGTCGTTAGCAATGCTATGGCGCCTTCCACTGCAGTTCCACATCTCCCTTGGCATATGTTCGTTACCGAGCCACTAGTCCAAAAATTAGTCATAAAACTTCTGAAGCTTTTTGGATTACAGCAGTGCTCTCCTGTAAACACAGCCAACCATCGTCAAATGTTTCCAGGGAAAGATGTGCTAGAGCAGAACACATTCTTACGAGACAACGTATTTCCTCGTTTTCCTAATAGGCTGGAAAGAGGCCGCAACACTAAACTTGTTTTCACAAACACTGAATAAAGTGATAATTGCAACCAGTAATCTCTGTTGAAGGAAACAAACTGTTAGCTGCTTGGACGATGGCAATTTCGAAGTCCATCATCAGAGATGCAGGGCTCCATTCAGGCACCTTAGTCTTAATAGCTTCAAAGAAAATGTTAGTATGTTTCTCGCATTTCATTTGGCAGCAAAGCGTAAGCAAGTGGAATGGTATTTGTTGCATCCCAAGAAATATTAGAGTAGGAGTGGAGTATTAACAATTGTCCAAACAGCTTACTCGAACTCTTGAACGTTCCATTCGCAAAGAATAACTCACTGTTTCATAAACACGTTTTCCCTTTCCGATGACAAACACGAATATTCTGTGAGACCTTAACTTTTCCCGGCGAATTGAATGTTCAAATAACTTACGGGTTTGCTGCCGGGTGACGTCGTCGAACACCGCCGATATTTCGACAGGAGCACACCCGTCATTCTCAAGGCACAAATGCAAGGAAGAATTGTGCAAGTAAATTTAATACCTCGGTTCACAGAGGAGAAACAAGGAAGACACCACACACAGAACAAGTGTCTACACAAACAAAGATAACCAACATCAGAAATATCGATAGGTACTATTAATTAACAAGTGAGGTAGCACTAATTCTGTCCCTCTGTTTTTTGATGAGAGACGGAGCCGGATTCCAAGCAGCATTTAAACAAAATCCACCATCTCTGTTAATAAGGTTGCTTCATAGTCTGATTTCAACAGCTTCCTTAATAACACTATCCCAATAGCTGGACGTGCAAGCCAGAATCTCCGTGTTGTTGTATTCCATAGGATGACCGGCGTCAAGGCAATGTTCTGCAATAGCGGATTTGCTCGGCTGTTGTAAGCGTGTGTGACGCTTATGTTCAATACACCGGTCTTCCACAGTCCTGATTGTCTGACCAATATGTGACATGCCACAACTGCAAGGAATACGATAGACATCAGCCTTACGCAAACCAAGACCATCTTTTACGGACGCCAACAGGGCCTTAATCTTAGAAGGTGGTCGAAAAACACAGGGACAGAATTAGTGCTACCTCACCTGTTAATTAATAGTAACTATCGATATTTCTGATGTTGGTTGTCTTTGTTTGTGTTGACACTTGTTCTGTGTGTGGTGTCTTCCATGTTTCTCCTCTGTGAACCGAGGTATTAAATTTACTTGCACAATTCTTCTTCCTTGCATTTGTGCCTTGAGAATGGCAGGGTGTGCTCCTGTCGAAATATCGGCGGTGTTGGACGACGTCAACCGGCAGCAAACCCGTAACTTATTTGAACCAATATTCTGTTGTTCGATTCCCTGTTATCATCTGCAAGTAAAAATTACTACCAGCATTCATCAGTAAATTATTTTCTTGAAACAATATTCCACCAGAATCGGTGGGATCTCGTGTAGTTCACATACATTTTCACCTATTGGTATGTAACGATTGTTTCGCCATTCTGTGCGATGATAACGATGTTACTAACAAGGGAACCTCCCCATCGCACCCCCCTCAGATTTAGTTATAAGTTGGCACAGTGGATAGGCCTTGAAAAACTGAACACAGATCAATCGAGAAAACAGGAAGAAGTTGTGTGGAACTATGAAAAAATAAGCAAAATATACCAACTGAGTAGTCCATACGTATGATATACAACAACAAGGCTCACGTGAGCCCAGGAGCGCCGTGGTCCCGTGGTTAGCGTAAGCAGCTGCGGACCGAGAGGTCCTTGGTTCAAACCTACCCTTGGGTGAAAAGTGTAACTTATTATTTTCAGTTTATGTAACAAACGCTTATATTTTCATCAATTTTTGGGAGTGATTATCAAATCCACAAGAAAATCTAAATCGGGAAGGTAGAAGAATCTTTTTAGCCATTCGCCAAGTGTACATGTTAGGTGGGTAGACAACATATTCCTGTCATGTGAAACACATGCCGTCACCAGTGTCGTATAGAATATATCAGACGTGTTTCCCTGTGGAGGAATCGGTTGACCTATAACCTTGCGATCAAATGTTTTCGGTTCCCATTGGAGAGGCACGTCCTTTCGTCTACTGATCGCACGGTTTTGCGGTACGGTCGCAAAACACAGACACTAAACTTATTACAGTGAACAGAGACATCAATGAACGAACGGACAGATCATAACTTTGCGAAAATAAAGATACTAAAATTTTCAGTCGAGGGAAGACTTGAACCTACGACCTCTCATTTCGCAGCTACTCACGCTAACCACGGGACCACGGCGCTCCTTGAGTCCTATACTCATTGATGTTGCATATCTTCGCATGGACTACTCAGTTTGTATATTTTACTAATTTTTTTCATAGTTCCACACAACTTCTTCCTGTTTTCTCGATTGATCTGTGTTTAGTTTTTCAAGGCCTATCCACTGTGCCAACTTATAACTAAATCTGAGGGGGGTGCGATGGGGAGGTTCCCTTGTAAGTCATAGCCTCGATTGAAGAGTTCCACCACTTTTTCAACGTAAATTGATGAGACTGTAGCGTCTGTTTTCTTCTGATCGCTTCTTCACGCTGACAGAATGCTTTCCCAGTTCATTTGCTGCTTCAGGTGGAACACAAACGTGGCTGCCTTCCGCTAAAACTATTTTTTTTTTTTTGTGGATAGTCTTCCTTTGCATTTATTCTTTTTAAAGTTTACACAACGGCACTGAGTCACTTCTTGGTTGTTTGTATAATCCACAATATACTGATGCACGTTGTAAATCAGTGAAGGCTTTGTTTTTGGTGCCGACCTCGGTGGAAGAGCGGTTCTCGGCACTTCAGTGCGGAACCACGCGGCTGCTACGGTCGCAGGTTCGAACCCTGCCTCGGGCATGGATGTGTGTGATGTCATTAGGTTAGTTAGGTTTAAGTAGTTCTAAGTTTAGGGGACTGATGACCTCATATGTTAAGTACCATAGTACTTAGAGCCATTTTTTTGTTTTGGTGGTATCGGTAAAATTCATTATCTCAACTATAAAACAGGAAACACTACTTGCCTGTCCAAGGTCAATTACAGTACTGAAGTCGAGGAGAAAGCCACGCACACTACCAACTGATGCGGGGACAGGCAACTTTGTGCAGACATGGGTATTGGCCTTCCCCAGAATGTGTCGCAGGTAGTGACGGACAGGCCAATGTATTCTACTTCTCGATCACACTGTCCAACCCTACAGTGTCCTGGGCTCCATGCAAATGTCATCACATTCGCTCTCCGTACAAGTGTCACTCCGTGCATCTACATCTACATCTACATCGATACTCCGCAAGCGACCTGACGGTGTGTGGCGGAGGGTACCTTGAGTACCTCTATCGGTTCTCCCTTCTATTCCAGTCTCGTATTGTTCGTGGAAAGAAAGATTGTCGGTATGCCTCTGTGTGGGCTCTAATCTCTCTGATTTTATCCTCATGGTCTCTTCGCGAGATATACGTAAGAGGGAGCAACATACTGCTTGACTCTTCGGAGAAGGTATGTTCTCGAAACTTCAACAAAAGCCCGTACCGAGCTACTGAGCGTCTCTCCTGCAGAGTCTTCCACTGGAGTTTATCTATCATCTCCGTAACGCTTTCGCGATTACCAAATGATCCTGTAACGAAGCGCGCTGCTCTTCGTTGGATCTTCTCTATCTCTTCTATCAACCCTATCTGGTACGGATCCCACACTGCTGAGCAGTACTCAAGCAGTGGGCGAACAAGCGTACTGTAACCTACTTCCTTTGTTTTCGGATTGCATTTCCGTAGGATTCTTCCAATGAATCACAGTCTGGCATCTACTTTACCGACGATCAACTTTATATGATCATTCGATTTTAAATCACTCCTAATGCGTACTCCCAGATAATTTATGGAATTAACTGCTTCCATTTGCTGACCTATTTTGTAGCTAAATGATAAGGGATCTATGTATTCACAGCACATTACACTTGTCTACATTGAGATTCAATTGCCATTCCCTGCACCATGTGTCAATTCGCTGCAGATCCTCCTGCATTTCAGTACAATTTTCCATTGTTACAACCTTTCGATACACCACAGCATCATCTGCAAAAAGCCTCAGTGAACTTCCGATGTCATCCACCAGGTCATTTTGTATATTGTGAATAGCAACGGTCCTATGACACTCCCCTGCGGCACACCTGAAACCACTCTTACTTCGGAAGATTTCTCTCCATTGAGAATGACATGCTGCGTTCTGTTATCTAGGAACTCCTCAATCCAATCACACAATTGGTCTGATAGTCCATATGCTCTTACTTTGTTCTTTAAACGACTGTGGGGAACTGTATCGAACGCCTTGCGGAAGTCAAGAAACTCGGCATCTACCTGTGAACCCGTGTCTATGGTCCTCTGAGTCTCGTGGACGAAAAGCGCGAGCTGGGTTTCACACGACCGTCTTTTTCGAAACCCATGCTGATTCCTACAGAGTAGATTTCTAGTCTCCAGAAAAGTCATTATACTCGAACATAATACGTTTTCCAAAATTCTAAAATCCGACACTGCTGAGCAGTATTCAAGCAGTGGGCGAACAAGCGTACTGTAACCTACTTCCTTTGTTTTCGGATTGCATTTCCTTAGGATTCTTCCAATGAATCTCAGTCTGGCATCCGCTTTACCGACGATCAACTTTATATGATCATTCCATTTTAAATCACTCCTAATGCATACTCCATGGAATTAACTGCTTCCAGTTGCTGACCCGCTATATTGTAATTAAATGATAAAGGATCTTTCTTTCTATGTATTCGTAGCACATTACACTTGTCTACATTGAGATAATTACTGCAGCTCATGTGTGTCCCTGTCCCTACCGAATTCCGATTTTTCGACCATCTACCGCAAGGCGAACTTCGCACAAGAGAGCTTCCCAGGGCTTAAAGTAAAACGCATCCAGGCCGTTGGCTCTGGCAGCCAATAAAACTGCGGTCAGTCAGAGCACGGGCAGTGTGTTGCGGTTCTCCGGTTCTTTGTCTCGCATTAGCGGCTGCAGGCTCCGCCGAAACGCACTGCCTTTACGACCGGGCTCACACGGGAAGAAGCGGCGAGCCGAGCGCGCTCGTGTGTGTGTGTGTGTGTGCGTGTGTGCCAGAGCGTTTCGTCACGCCTCCATCTTCCCCTCTTCGTTTACGAGCATGGTCCCAAAAGAGCCCGCCCGAAATTAATTTCGCCCATTGCCAAAAAAAGGAAGGGGCAAGCCCATTTCTCTTTTTGCTTCTTTCTCGTCGCTGAGACACAGGCTGAGACTAAATTGGATTTTCTTATTTGTTTACATTTCTTGTCATTTTTTTCTGTCTTTTCTCCGGCTCCAGCGACTCTCAATGCGAATTGTCGATGGGGAGGAGAGAGAGAGAGAGAGAGAGAGAGTGGGGAAGGAGGAGGGATGGTGGAGGGGGGAAGTTGGTGAGGGAGCGGAAGTGGACCAGACTGCAGACTGGCTGACTTCAGTGCGGGGAGGGGCGGGCCAGCCACCTGGACGTTTTCGGCCGCGCTGATTTAGTGTGCAAAGTTTACGACCGGCCAGCCAACGGGGCGGGAGCGCGCGCAGCGCGAGGCGGCCCCTCGCGAACCCCAGCTTATTCTCTCGCCGCCGCCGCCGCCGCCGCCGCCGTGGGGTGGGTTCGCGGTATTGTGGTGGGCGAGCGGCGCGGAAAGGGGGCAGGCCGGCGGGCCATTAAGAGGATCTGGAGGCCCTTTGTTTGGAGGGGCAACGAACCCGGGCCAGCCGCTGCCGCTGCCGCTGCCGCTGCCGCCGTGACGAGCCGCGCGTGGGGTCACCGGGGGTCACCTCTGCCGGGGACGCGCTTTCAGCGCACGCCGGTCGCGTCGCTCCCAGGTCACGAGCTTTTTTTTCTTTCGCATTTACAATAACGGCGAAAGTCATAGGTGTCCGCAAGTGGAGGGTGGCGAGGACAAGAAGGGACACGTGGACCTCCTGGAATCTGTGGCCGACCTTTTGTTAATTACGGAAGTCTTATGATGAACACCACCTAACAAAAAGTGTCCCGATACCATTGTGTAGCCGGCCGTTGTGACCGAGCGGTTCTAGGCGCTTCAGTCTGGAACCGCGGGACCGCTACGGTCGCAGGTTCGAATCCTGCCTCGGGCATGGATGTGTGTGTTATCCTTAGGTGAGTTAGGTTTAAGTAGTTCTAAGTTCTAGGGGACTGATGACCTTAGATGTTAAGTCCCATAGTGCTCAGAGCCATTTGAACCATTTTGAACCATTGTGTAAAGCAGAATTGACCATGCATGGAAACCATAATAACAACTAAACCAACAACGACCAGGCAACCAAAACAGAAATGCATCAATCCAGCCAGAACAGCCGGCCGATGTGGCCGAGCGGTTCTAGGCGCTTCAGTCTGCAGCCGCGCGACCGCTACAGTCGCAGGTTCGAATCCTGCTTCGGGCATGGATGTGTGTGGTGTCCTTAGGTTAGTTAGGTTTAAGTAGTTGTAAGTTCTAGGGGACTGATGACCTCAGATGTTAAATCCCATAGTGCTCAGAGCCATTTCGAACATTTGGCCAGCCAGAACACTTTCACAAAATACGAGAAAAATATTCCCCAATGCTGCCACTAACAGAGTAAGAGCAAATCCCAGACCACGTGGATGAGCGACCATCACCAGAACTCGCACAGCCTCCTGAACGGCCACCACAGTAGGCCAGCAACACGAAAATACAATATATATATATATATATATATATATATATATATATATATATATATATATAAAATATTATTGTAAAAGATAATAATAATAATGCCGTGTGACGAGGGCTTCCCGTCGGGTAGACCGCTCGCCTGGTGCAAGTCTTTCGATTTGACGCCACTTCGGCGACTTGCGCGTCGATGGGGATGAAATGACGATGATTAGGACAACACAACACCCAGTCCCTGAGCGGAGAAAATCTCCGACCCAGATAAAACAAAAGAAAAGAAAACTGTAAAAAGATGAAAAACGAATATTGTAAGATGTACGACATGTTTCAAACATCAGGTAACAGGTCTACAATTTGGCAATAAATAAATAAATAAATAAATTGTAAAAGCAACTGAATCGACAGACCCACGGAAATCCAGAAAAAACACTAAAAAAATGAAATAAACCAGAGGTGGTAATACACAAAATTGTAAAGAAACAGTTGTGAGTATAAGATAAACAAATATGAGAAGAAACGTGAATGTACCAAAATTATTTTTAAGTTAGTTTTGAGCTAATTTTAAGAATTTTAACAATTGTGTTGCTGCTAATCACATATATAAGATAAGAAAATTAGGGAATTATAAATTACAGATATTACAAGTGTATATGTGAAATGCGGCAACGGCCTTGACGCAGTGGCTACACCGGTTCCCGTGAGATCACCGAAGTTAAGCGCTGTCGGGTGTGGTCGGCACTTTAAATGGGTGACCATCCAGGCCGCCATGCGCTGTTGCCATTTTGCGGGGTGCACTCAGCCTCGTGATGCCAATTGAGGAGCTACTCGACCGAATAGTAGAGGCTTCGGTGAAGAATAGGTTCATAACGACCGGGAGAGCGGTGTGCTGACCCGACGCCCCTCCTATCCGCATCCTCCACTGAGGATGACACGGCGGTCGGATGGTCCCGGTAGGCCACTCGTGGCCTGAAGAAGGAGTGCTCTTTGAGTATATGTAAAATGCAGAAAAGAACTGAAAAATTAATAAAGAGAAAGAAGAACTACGTGTGACCTAAAACGCTGAAAAGAGCAACCAAGACGCTCACAATCAGCCTGCTCTCCTCTCTTCTAGGATGGGAATGAGAAGTAATAAAAAATTTAAAAAATATAAAAAATGGAATAATAAATGAAAATTTAGAAAAATGAAAAGTTGTTTTGTCAGTAGAGATACAGTAACACCACAACGGGTCGATCAGCAGAGCTCTGTGATTTTGAAGTGGACTAGTCATTAGATGTCACTTGAGTAACATAGCCATCAGTGACATTTCGACCCTTCTAAAGCTGGCCAAGTCGACTCTCGGTCATGTGACTGTGAAGTGGAAAAACGGATGAACAATCACAGCTAAACGAAAACCACGTAGACCTTATGTACTGTCGAGCATTACCGGAGGTGGTTATAAAAACTTGCATGAAAGCAGCAGAAGGAATCACTCGTGGGTTCGAAACAGCCACCAGCAGTCCAGCTAGCGCAGTGATCATGAGTTGACAGCTAAATACAATGGGGCACAGTGGTCAAGAAGCTCCTCAAAAACTTCACATTTCTACAGTCAATGCTAAGCGACCATTGAGGTGGTTTAAACTGGGTGACCGGAAACGAGTGATTCGGAGTGTAGCAAACAGATAAAAGGCTTTGGGTTTGGCGAGTGCCTAGAAGTGCCAACCGTGAAGTACGGAGGAAGCTGTGTTACGATATGGGGCTGTTTTTGGCGGTTCGGGAGTTGTCCCGTTATCGGTGATAAGAAAACATTAAAAGCAGAAGCATAAGAACTCATTTTACGCCATTGTGTACAGAAGGGGAACGATTCGGAGACTATGTCTGTTTCTGTTATCATGACAATGCAACTTGACGTAAGGCATCATCGGTGAGGCAATGGTTTGTTGACAATAGCACTCTTGAAATGGACTAGCCTGCTCAGAGTCCCGACATGGACCTAATCGAACATCTTTGGGATGAGACAGAACGTCGACTTTGCCTCAGGCCCAAGCGTTCAATATCTCTACCTTCTCTGGCTTCGGCTCTTGAGGAAGAGTGGGCTGCCATTTTTCCCCAGACATTGAGGTACACTATGAGATCGAAAGTATCCTGACACCTGGCTGAAAATGACTTACAAGTCTGTGGCGCCGTCCATCGGTAATGCTGGAATTCAATATGGTATTGGCCCACCCTTACCTAGCTTCCACTCTCGCAGGCATACGTTCAGTCAGGCGCTGGAAAGATTTTTGGGGAGTGGCAACCCATTCTTCATGGAGTGTTGCACTGAGGAGAGGTATCGATGTCTGTCGGTGAGGCCTGGCATGAAGTCTGCGTTCCAAAACATTCCGAAGGTGTTCTATAGGATTCAGGTCAGGACTCTGTGTAGGCCAGGCCATTACAGGGATGTTATTGACGCGTAACCACTCCGCCACAGACCGTGCATTACGAAAAAGTGCTCGATCGTGTTAAAAGAGGCAATCGTCATCCCCGAATTGCTCTTCAACAGTGGGAAGCAAGAAAGTGCTCAAAACATCAACGTAGGCCTGTGCTGTGATAGTGCCATGCAAAACAAGGGATGCAGCCCCTGAAACGTCTCTGTGGAGTCGTTTCATAGACGCTCGTCTCAGTGGATTCTGTGCATCCTATTCTGTCCATCGCCTGATTGTGGTTTAATTTATTAACGCTCCCAGAAAGACTGAGCAATCAAACTAAGGCTTATTAAATGATATAATGTTTGATTTTTTTGTGTTTTATAGGAAATCATGACCTGTATTTATTACGTTTTTCCCTTCACTCTACCCTATGTGTGCGTGAATGTGACTGAATGAGTATTTCTACGAGTGGTTTCGGGTTTCTTTTGTGGGGGACGCTCAGTTAGTTGTCGTCTGCTAGGAGCAGGTGATGTTTGCTTCTCGTTTGGAGGGTAGCACAGGATGACCAACTTAGGATCACATCACCTGGACAGAGAGGTTGGTTTGTCTGTCAGGTTGGTGGCGGAAGCCTACACCTCTGGTAGCTTCCTTTGCACCGGGAGTTAGGCGAAGTTCGGTGGAGAAAGGACACTCTGCGGCTAGCGGTTGGTGAGTACAGTTCGTAGCTCCTAGAGAGGGTTTCTGCTGATAGGAAGTAGGTCGAATTAGAACTTCCCTATGTTAAATTCATGGCATATTTAAGTATTTCAGCTTAACTGAAGCGTGTATAGTTATGTATTTTCAGAATGTGGCATAATTATTTTGTTAAAAATCGACGATGATGGCGGGTCGTTTCAGGTGCTTAAAACATCAATGTAGGCCTGTGCTGTGATAGTGCCATGCAAAACAACAAGGGGTGCAAGCCCCCTCCATGAAAAACACGACCACACCATAACGCCACCTCCTCCGAATTTTACTGTTGGCACTGTACGCGCTGACAGGTGACATTCACCGGGCATTCGCCATACCCACACCCTGCCATCGGATCGCGACATTGTGTACCATGATTCGTCACTCCACACAACGTTTTTCCACAGTTCAGTCGTCCAACGTTTACGCTCCTTACACCAAGCGACGCATCGTTTGGCATTTACCGGTGTGATGTGTGGTTTATGAGCAGACGTTGTACGGGGAAATCAAAGTTTTCTCACCTCCCGCCTAATTCTCATAGTACCTAATTCCACAGTGTATTTCCAGAAATAGTTCTCTGATTCAGCTCAACTGCAATTTTATCATTGTCGAATGCGAAAGGGAACACTGTAGCTGCAATGAACACTATAGTGTTCGGTTGTCAGGTTGTTCTCGGAAAGTCGTACCGTTTTTCGAGCTGTAGCGGCGGTTTCTAGGTTGTTTTGCAATCTCGAGGCGCGTACACACTAAGGAAAAGAAGGCCAACGAACGACAGCGAATAGCTTCGTTGGCGCAGATTTGTTTAGTGTGTGTTGTTGTTGTTATTATGGGTGCTTTGATGCAGTTCTCCATGTTACTCTAACCTGTGCAAGCTTCTTCATCTCCCAGTACTTGCTGCAACCTACATCCTTCTGAATCTGCTTAGTGTATTCATCTCTTGGTCTCCCTCTACGATTTTTACCCTCCACGGTGCCCTCCAATGCTAAATTTGTGATCCCCTGATGCCTCAGAACATGTCCTACCAACCTGTCCGTTCTTCTTGTCACGTTGTGCCACAAACTCCTCTTCTCCCCAATTATATTCAATACCTTCTCATTAGTTAAGTGATCTACCCATCTAATCTTCAGCATTCTTCTGTAGCACCACATTTCAAAAGCTTCTATTCTCTTGTTGTCAAAACTATTTATCGTCCATGTTTCACTTCCAAACATGACTACACTCCATACAAATACTTCCAGAAATGATTTCCTGACGCTTATATCTATACTCGATGTTAACAAATTTCTCTTCTTCAGAAACGCTTTCATTGCCATTGCCAGTCTACATTTTATATCCTCTCTACTTCGGCCATCGTCAGTTATTTTGCTCCCCAAATAGCAAAACTCCTTTACTACTTTAAGTGTCTCATTTCCTAATTATAATTCCCTCTGCATCACCCAATTTAATTCGACAACATTCCATTATCCTCGTTTTGCTTTTGTTGATGTTCATCTTATATCCTCCTTTCAAGACACTGTCCATTCCGTTCAACTGCTCTTCCAAGTCCTTTGCTGTCTCTGACAGAATTACAATGTCATCGGCGAACCTTAAAGTTTTTATTTCTTCTCCATGGATTTTAATACCTACTCCGAATTTTTCTTTTGTTTCCTTTACAGCTTGCTCAATATACAGATTGAATAACATCGGGGAGAGGTTACAACCCTGTCTCACTCCCTTGCCAACCACTGCCTCCCTTTCATGCCCCTCGACTCTTATAACTGCCATCTGTTTTCTGTACAAATTGTAAATAGTCCTTCGCTCCCTGTATTTTACCCCTGCCACCTTTAGAATTTGAAAGAGAGTATTCCAGTCAACATAGTCAAAAGCTTTCTATAAGTCTATAAATGATAGAAACGTAGGTTTGCCTTTCCTTAATCTTTCTTCTAAGATAAGTCGTAAGGTCAGTGTTGTCTCACGTGTTCCAACATTTCTATGGAATCCAAACTTATCTTCCCCGAGGTCGGCTTCCACCAGTTTTTCCATTCGTCTGTAAAGAATTCGCGTTAGTATTTTGCAGCTGTGACTTATTAAACTGATAGTTTGGTAATTTTCGCATCTGTCAACACCTGCTTTCTTGGAATTATCATATTCTTCTTGAAGTCTGAGGGTATTTTGCCTGTCTCATACATCTTGCTCACCAGATGGTAGAGTTTTGTCAGGACTGGCTCTCCCAAGGCCGTCAGTAGTTCTAATGGAAAGTTGTCTACTCCCGGGTCCTTGTTTCGACTGAGATCTTTCAGTGCTCTGTCAAACTCTTCACGCAGTATGGTATCTCCCATTTCATCTTCATCTACATCCTCTTCCATTTCCACAATATTGTCCTCAAGTAAATCACCCTTGTATAGACCCTCTATATACTCCTTCCAACTTTCTGCTTTCCCTTCTTTGCTTAGAAATGGGTTTCCATCTGAGCTCTTGATATTCATACAAGTGGCTCTCTTTTCTCCAAAGGCCTCTTTAATTTTCCTCTAGGCAGTATCTGTCTTCCCCTTAGTGTGATAAGCCTCTACATCCTTACATTTGTCCTCTAGCCATCCCTGCTTAGCTATTTTGCACTTCCTGTCGATGTCATTTTTGAGACGTTTGTATTCCTTTTTGCCTGCTTCATAGACTGCATTTTTATATTTTCTCCTTTCATCAATTAAATTTAAAATTTCTTCTTTTACCCAAGGATTTCTACTAGCCCTCGTCTTTTTACCTACTTGGTCCTCTGCTGCCTTCACTACTTCATCCCTCAGAGCTAGCCATTCTTCTTCTACTGTGTTTCTTTCCCCCATTCCTGTCAATTGTTCCCTTATGCTCTCCCTGAAACTCAGTACAACCTCTGGTTTAGTCAGTTTATCCAGGTCCCATCTCCTTAAATTTCCACCTTTTTTGCAGTTGCTTCAGTTTTAGTCTACAGTTCATAACCAACAGATTGTGGTCAGAGTCCACATATGCCCCTGGAAATGTCTTACAATTTAAAACCTGGTTCCTAAATCTTTGTCTTACCATTATATAATCTATCTGATACCTTCTAGTATCTCCAGGATTCTTCCATGTATACAATCTACTTTCATGATTCTTGAACCAAGTGATAGCTATGATTAAGTTATGCTCTGTGTAAAATTCTACCAGACAGTTTCCTCTTTCATTTCTTACCCCCAATCAATATTCACCTACTATGTTTCCTTCTCTCCCTTTTCCTACTCTCGAATTACAGTAATTCATGACTATTACATTTTCGTCTCCCTTCGCTACCTGAACAATTTCTTTTATCTCATCATACATTTCATCAAATTCTTCATCATCTGCAGAGCTAGTTGGCATATAAACTTGTACTACTGTAGTAGGCATGGGCTTTGTGTCTATCTTGGCCACAATAATGCGTTCACTATGCTGTTTGTAGTAGCTTATCCGCACTCCTATTTTTTTTATTCATTATTAAACCTACTCCTGCATTACCCCTATTTGATTTTGTATTGAAAAATGTTTAGTGAAAAATGTTTAGTGAAAAAATGTTTAGTGTGTACGGGCAGCAAATCTGAGGAAACGAAACGGTTGGCCTTGGCTGGCATTGGTACCCCTCTGCTGGTTTGGAAGCCGGGTCGAATATTCGTTGATGCAGTAGCAGTTTCTTGTGTCTCTAGAACTGGTATGTACTTAAGTTTTTCACGACAGCCACAAGTTGTACTTAATATACTTAACTGAGCGGTTTCGCTCTGTAATTTAACAAGAGCATCTTCAAAATCTTTGGAATTTACAGTTTAAAGTACAGTAGTTGGCTTTTAAGTTAAAGAGCGAAAACGGTCAATAAAACATGTCGAGTGCCACTTGTGACTGTCCTGGAAAAATTTATTCCACCAGTCGCTATTTCTCGTGCAACAATACTTGCTACCACTAAAGGGTGTGTACTTACTGCGTTTAAGAATACTGCAGTACAGAATGGAATACGGAGAGAGCATTAAATCCGATAGAATTTTATCGTGAACGGGAATGTTTATGGGCCCCTACGAAATGCGATTATAAAAACAAACTGAAAAGACCATACGCTTGGATGGAAATTACTCAGCTATTAGGAAGTGTTATGCACGATGTGAAAAAGGAAATGGTGTCTTTACTGACATCTTTTCGACGTGAACGACAAGAAATACAAACGAAACTGAGAGTGGTTATTAACTTTCTGCAGCAGGTGCAGCTCTGCAAAGAAAGGTATTTAGGTCCTACGCAATTCAGTGATAAATTTCTGAAGGTTTCATTAGGAAGTTGTGAAATAGCCCACATTAAAATTCAGCTTTGAGGTAAGTCTTTAATTCTGTCCCACCACACCGCTCCTTATCTTTTTAAAAGAGAGGTTGTAATGTTGATGCATTAGTTTGTTCTGAAAGCGGTGCTGATATTCAAGACAATAAAAGGGGGTTAAAAGCTGTGAGCTATCTGCGGAAGTTAACCATGCATTACTGAGCAACTGTTTCATCAGGTATCCAGTCTAGCTTACCAAATTCTCAACCAGACTAACATTAATTGTAATCTTTTAGTAGTCATCCTACGACAATCTGTGATATATATATATAAAGAGACAATTTAAATAAAAAGAAATAAATCAGTTTATATTTAGACATTTATTTTAACATTGATCATTGTTCAGTTAAAATTTCAGCATATTAAACTTGATTCATAACTAAACCGGTGCCTTATGTAGGATTGTGAAAATGTGAGTTTGTAATATTACGGAACACATCAAATATGGAGCCAAGATTGGGAGACTGCATACAACACTGCATTCATTCCCATAACACACGAAGAACGTTGAAAAATATGCAAGAGGAAATTAACCACAACCAATTGATTCAATTTTCACCCAAAGAAGTTACGTTCGTAGCGCAATCCTGTCCGTCATGAAATTAACACACACTGGTATACTAAATTCATACTAACTCTCTGTGAAATCTTCCCGAAAAGAATAGCTGAGGGCTACTTTGATGATTACACTACATGCTTCATGTGGTCAACTTGGTTTACACAAAGAGTGTAACTCCACAATAATTTTGATAATTAAAATAAATTACATCGAAACACAAATTACAAAAGAAAAACCTCGAACTGGTTACTATCTTCTTACTAGTAACCTGATGGGTCAAACAATTGTAGAAGCACGTGGTACTGGTCTCACATAGTACATCCCACGTGGGTTGAACATAAAGAAAAGTTGCTATATTGAAAAATATTGCCAAGACGAGACATTATAATCTCACGCACATTCGCAGTTAAGATTGATGATCTTAGAGTTACGGATCATCAACACGTGGTTCCACTTTGCTCAGAAAGTAGTGACAAAGCAACTACTGGAAAATATTCTGAACTTCACACTCGAATTACGCTGCGTTGCAATTTAAGATAACATAATATATTTTAGATCTAAAACTGAAATAAGGTGATTAAATTTTCAGTTGGGCTGAACTTAAGAAATCCATTGTCCTACGGACTTGGCAGACACGCGCTTAGCTGGAGATCTTACCACTTCAGACGCTCGCCGCAGACAGACTGGTGTGGGCCCCTACCGAGGGTATCTCACAGATACAAACGGAAGTGACCAGAGAGGCAGCTTCCTATACCAACATGGCAAGGGACCCACAGGACCATACTAAGGATAGAAACCTCTTTGCTTTTAGAAAGCGTAGTTACCTGTTCCGACGTTGGTCCTGTAAGTAGGCTGTTTAGGTTTTCTTATTGGTAACGCCACGTAGCGCTCTGTATGAAAATCACTGGCTGTGCTGTGTGCAGTCTGTGGCTAGTTTGCATTGTTGTCTGCCATTGTAGTGTTGGGCAGCTGGATGTTAACAGCGCGTAGCGTTGCACAGTTGGAGGTGAGCCGCCAGCAGTGGTGGATGTGGGGAGAGAAATGGCGGAGTTTGGAAATTTGTTAGACTGGATGTCATGAACTGCTATATACATTATGACTTTTGAACACTATTGAGGTAAATACATTGTTTGTTCTCTATCAAAATCTTTAATTTGCTAACTATGCCTATCACTAGTTAGTGCCTTCAGTAGTTTGAATCTTTTATTAAGCTGGCAGTAGTGGCGCTCGCTGTATTGCAGTAGCTTGAGTAACGAAGATTTTTGTGAGGTAAGTGATTTGTGAAAGGTATAGTTTAATGTTAGTCAGGGCCATTCTTTTGTAGGGATTATTGAAAGTCAGATTGCGTTGCGCTAAAAATATTGTGTGTCAGGATAAGAAGTCTTTTATAATTGTTCAAAGGGGATGTTTCATAGCCCGCATCTCGTGGTCGTGCGGTAGCGTTCTCGCTTCCCACGCCCGGGTTCCCGGGTTCGATTCCCGGCGGGGTCAGGGATTTTCTCTGCCTCGTGATGGCTGGGTGTTGTGTGCTGTCCTTAGGTTAGTTAGGTTTAACTAGTTCTAAGTTCTAGGGGACTAATGACGTCAGCAGTTGAGTCCCATAGTGCTCAGAGCCATTTGAACCATTTGAGATTTTCACTCTGCAGCGGAGTGTGCGCTGATATGAAACTTCCTGGCAGATTAAAACTGTAAAGTTTGGAAGGTAGGAGACGAGATACTGGCAGAAGTAAAGCTGTGAGACCGGGCGTGAGTCGTGCTTCGGTAGCTCAGTTGGTAGAGCACTTGCCCGCGAAAGGCAAAGGTCCCGAGTTCGAGTCTCGGTCGGGCACACAGTTTTAATCTGCCAGGAAGTTTCATATCAGCGCACACTCCGCTGCAGAGTGAAAATCTCATTCTGGAAACATCCCCCAGGCTGTGGCTAAGCCATGTCTCCGCAATATCCTTTCTTTCAGGAGTGCTAGTTCTGCAAGTTTCGCAGGAGAGCTTCTGTAAAGTTTGGAAGGTAGGAGACGAGATACTGGCAGAAGTAAAGCTGTGAGACCGGGCGTGAGTCGTGCTTCGGTAGCTCAGTTGGTAGAGCACTTGCCCGCGAAAGGCAAAGGTCCCGAGTTCGAGTCTCGGTCGGGCACGCAGTTTTAATCTGCCACGAAGTTGCATATCAGCGCACACTCCGCTGCAGAGTGAAAATCTCATTCAAGAAATTATAAATGACATTTTTGGCATAATGACAATGTTCTGGGGTTATTTGAGAGTCCCAGATTAGTGGTTCTTCTCCCCATTTTCTTACTCAGTAATATTTCTTTTAAAGTCAATATTCAGTTTAATTACACATTTAGGTTATCAAATATGTCAAGCTCAGAACAATTATTTAAATCCTACTGCAAGTGACTTCTGCCTACTCTTTGTGGCACTGGACACATATATCTCATATCTACTTTACACATATTAATCAGGTTTCTCTCCTCATTTTTGACACAGAACATTTTTCATCATCATATTTATCCCTATTTTCAAAAAACATTTACATTAATCATATTACAGTATTCATTTAACTTGTTGTCAGTATTCTTACCTTTTTACATCCATATTTCTCTTTCCAATTATTTTTCTATTACATTTTCTCTTTACAATATCCACAATACTTACATTCATATTGGTCATTTTCTAGTGTATCCAGTTTAATTATTCATTTACTTGTCCACAAAAAATACACAGCATCTTACATTATTTCTACACTTTTCATTTTATTCTGATAGAGAAGAAGGAAAGAAGATAGTAAAAGTTCTGAATGATGAAGAGGAAGGTTGGCAGCACGAAAAGAAATGGAAGTAGTGCTGACAACGACTCGGGTCCCTGGTGCTCGTCAGGCACCTGACAATGCAAAGAATGCATGTCCCCTGAGGCTCAACAACCCTCATCTGAGGACATGTATCTTTAAGTAAACTACATACTGCAAACATAAGCCTTTTTGGATTTTTTAAGTATATTAGAAATAAATTATTATCTTGTGGAGTTCTTTGCACTTTCATAAAGTAACCATAATCATCATTATTCACAAAGTTCTCAGGTTTGCTACACTACATGCCCCCTATCCTCATAATTAGGCTGACAACAATAAATATTCAATTGAAAATAAACAGCTCCTAAGCAAAGTCAAACAATACACTACAATAAATAAACAACCTGCCCCAGGCCTCAAGGTCAACAAAACAATAATTAACTTTCAGGTAACACTCAGATACAATAATAATACTAAGGTCATGCATTATATTAAAATATATATACATACAGCATCCTGCCCCCAGTCTCTTCATTAACAAGGCAGTCTTTTATGGTTCAAAAACATGACTTAAATCTGGTGGCTTTTTAGGCTTACTATTTTCTACATCTTTCACTATGCTATTCAGATCTTGCCAACGTTTTGTTTCATCAGGTGGCTTTTTAGGTTTTGGAAATTCAAAATCTTTAGCAAGGTACAACATCTCCTGTTCTGCTATCATTTTATCAGGTGGTTCTTTTTGATCCTGTAATTCACACTCCTTCAAAACATTTGTTAAGGCTTGCCCCAGTATAGTATCATCTGGAGGTTCCTGTATATTATGCCACTGTGTTACATTACTGAATAATTCATTCGGTTTTGGCCCAGTTCTATTTTCTGTATTTTGCTTGGTAAAATGTCACTCATTTTTTCGCACCCTCTGTCAGTAAAAGTGTATTCACTTTCGTTTACACCTGAAAATTCATCTTCACTTGAGTCATCGCTCCTCTCTTCCTCACTATCAGATTCACGTAAGTACACTACTTCTGAACAACAGGGAAAGTTAGTATATTCATTCCTATCTGTGTTCATATACCCTTCATCATCTGAACTATCACTGATTTCATTTTCGTCATAAGATTCGAGCAGTAATGCAACTTTTAAACAGTGAGGCAGAATATCACTAGATGTTTCAGCCACTTCGTTTTTCGACTCATTTTCTACATAATGCACATCGTTTGGACAGTCAGGCACTTCTGTTATATCACTTTGGACGATTTCAGCCTTAACTTCATACTTAGTATAATCGTCATATACTTCGATAACTTTCATTTCATTTTCTTCCATGCTGTCATTTTCAGGTAATCGTGTGAAATTCTTACTAGACCCTTCTGCATCAGAACCATAAAACACCTTTCCATCAACAACAATTTTGTCGGCACTGTTTATAATGCAATGTTCACTAACGTCCTCCTTTACATCATTTTCACCTATTTTTAATTGTGCACACGTCTTTTGCGTGGCATATTCTACCTCCCTTTCCTCTTTATTCATCATAAACTCCCCCACATCTACGTCTTTTACCTCATACACATCATTAACAGTGCCAATATTCCCCTTTTCACTCGCCTTTTCTGTCTCCCTTTCATTCTTTAATAAAGTCTTTTCGCACGATTCCGATACTGAGTTATCTTTATCATATGACATATTAACTTTATTTCCATTTTTATATTCATTTACTACTGAAACCGGCCATCGGAAGTGTCCGATCCCGCCTCTTCTGTCTCTCTCTACGGCAGCCATCTTGTTCTGACGTCTGCCATTTGTGTCTGCTGCCAAGTGCAATGTACGCTGCTCCGGCAACCGCTGGCCCGAGCACGAACGGTCACGTGACTTCGCACTGGGAACGCCACTATGTATCACTCCGCGCCCGTCTGCTATAGGCGCGTCCTTAACCTTTCTGCCCCGTAGTTTACATTTTTCCTTCTCGAACCTAATATTTGACATCTTTTCTTTGGGCCCAAAACCGGTTTCCGCGTGAATCCGGCCCGTAACATACGCGGTTTTCAGTTTTCCATTTCTTCTCTATTTTGGAAATTCCGCGTCATGTATCCTCTGCTGCGCGTAGTATAATTTCCCCTACCTCTCGCACGACCTCTTTGAATCGTGTTTACACGAAATCTATCGTTTTCAGATCGTTCATTTTGGTCATTGCTTTCTCGCGAATAATTGTTGTTATGACGGGGACGGGACTCGCGATTTCATCGCCAGTGATCTTCATCCTCTACTCTTTCCAGAAACGCAAAAAAACTTCTGTGTGTACTCCCAACATATCGTTTAGAATCCTCAGGCAGTTTCTGCCAAAGAACCCAAACGATCTCAGCTTCAGTCCTTCTAGCCTTCAAATGTATCAGTTTTCTGTACCATGATTCGCAGAATTCTTTCATGGTTTGCCTACCTCTGACATCATACAGTCTGGCCATTAGAAATTCACGCCACAACTGGTCTTGTTTTTGTTCTGACCAGTACTCGTCAATAAATTTTTGTTTAAAGGTCTCAAAAGACATCTGGTTAGTATCCAGATTCAACCCCCATCTTTTTGCTTCTCCCGTTAGTGCACTAATTACGACATTAATTTTTTTCTGGTCGGACAAATATTCAGGAAAATTTCTTTCGCAATTCTTTATAAAGTCTAGGGGGTGCCATCCGTTATGCCTCTTTGCAGGGTCGAATTTCTCTTCGCCCTCTAATATTTTACTGAGAGGCATTCTTTCAGTAAAATGTGTAGGTCCAGTTTGTATTTTTCTTTCCAAGTCATACATTTTGCCTTGGATTTGTGAAGTGTTATGTTCACACTTCTTTTCGCAATTAAGAATCTGTTTGGTTAGAGCTCTGCTTGTTTCTGTTACAGACTGTTTGATCTGTGCAAATTCCTCGTTACATTCGGTTTGTATTTCGGATTTAATACCGAATACCTTTTCGTCAACTTTAGAACAGACTAAGGGTTCTATTTGATCTTGAATTTTAATTACTTCTGTATCAAATCTTTCGTTAATGTCATCAATTTGCCCCTGTATGTTGGCAATATTGCCATTGATGACAGTAATTTCGCTTTTAATACTTTTGATTTCGTTACTCACTGTTCCTACCCTTGAGTTAACTTCTTCAATTTGTTTACTAAGATTCTTGCCCTGCTCTTGCATTTGTTTACTAATATCACTACCTAGTGCTGCGTTTTGCGCTGCATTTTGTTGTCCCTGTGCTGCAATTTGTGCAGACAACATTTTTAACAATTCTATCATATCTGGGTTCTTTTCACTTTTAGGTTCTGCTACATTTTTGTGTTCGAGTTCTCCTTCCCTTTCAGTTTTTGATGATTCAAACATGTCCCGCGATTCATTGACATAGCCACTGTCTTCGACAACATCGCCCATATTGTCTTGCTTAGTACGCGCGACATTCAAAGCTTCTATCTGTTTATTTACATCGGCGTGGTACCGTACGTAATTTAACTCGCGAGTAATGCCATCGGTTGGTGTGCTCCCTGAACTGCTCTCGATTGCTTTCTGCTCTCGCGTGTCTAGATTTATTTCTAAATTCCTGCCCATTTTAGTTGCTATTAAGTATTGATACGTTTTATTTTCAATTTAAGCTGAACTTTAATTACCCGTTCTGTCAAATAAGTTACAGGTTCGTGCTGCTGGACGTTTTATGTTCACTCTATGTTTGTAAAATGCTAACTACTTATAATTTTTTCCGTCTGTAGGTGCAAATTGAACAACGTCCTGTCACGCGGCGCCACGTATAACACTACAACAGCGTATTTACGTAGCTTATACTATGAAATACCAAATTTGGTTTAGTACATACGATGTCCCGACAGAACAATTAGTCCTGTCACGGAAAAGCCACGTATAACACTCCTTTCTGCTACTGCTATACCATAACCCCAAAGTAGGAGGCAGTTTGCAAAACAGAATTATTTAGTAATAGCAGTTATGGTATAAAGCAGCAGAGCAGTGTTACCCTCTGAGAGGAATTTTGTTGTGTTGACCGTGTTGTACCTAACAGAGGTGGCTTATCCGAAATGAAAGTCAGAATTACGTAAATGTTTGAACAGTAACAAACAAAATTTTGCCTATCTGCACTGTTTAACTGATAATGGAAAACGGTCGCCAGCCTAACTAGGCAAGAGAATGATTAACATTCTCGTTCAAGAAAATAGTTATTAGTAACTCTAATGGGTAAACACAACCTATACTTGACCACAAGCGAGTGCAATGAACTCTGACACACTCATATGTTTACGGTAAGATTGAAACTAACAGTTGGAGCAGCACAAATTATTTGCAAAATTATAACACGTACAGAAAAACACTATCACTTTCAGGGCTTACACAAACTGAGTGATCTTTATACTGTTAATATGCACACAAGAGAGACAAACACTTAGTAATCATGAATATATAATTTCCTACTATGCAGTTTTCCACTTTTACTACCGTGAGACATAAAATTAACATTTATGTAAGATACTGACTCACTTTCTGCGATTTACAACAGGCAGTAATGTGATCATTTACTAAGCAAAACTTTATAAGCCTGAGTCTTAAGAACTTTTAATTTGAAGTTGGCAACAACACATTAATAAGCATTTTTACTAAGAAAGTTATTTTCAGCAAGCATCATTAACTCTGACTCACTCTCTTGCCACATTAACTTTAACTTTCACTTTACTATGTTCAAGGGGCATAAATTAGCATAACATTGGTCATAAAAGTTCTTTCAGTAAGGACACTCGGTGATTACTTTAGTTCAAACGGAAAGGAACCTGAGAGGTGTTATGATGAGGAGAAAATTCAAGGTTGGTACATAAATTCAGATATAAATTACCTTATATTTGAGCACAATAACATCTCCATTAAGCTAATCCTTCACTGTACATCATTATAGTATTACGTTACAGTGATTGCGCAACGTGGTGGCAACTGCATGTTGGTAGGTGGATTCGCAGCCTGAATTGCTGGACTCTTGTCATTTCTTGGTGGCGACGACAGATACAAATTCCAGGATAGTTCCAGCTATTTATCCATCCATCCGAGGCCCTGGAAAGAAGCAGGAAAAGCCTCTCTCGGAATCAGCACAATATGCACACTTTACATATCAGTGCACAGTTTGGTAGCTCACCTCCGACCGGTGGCTCGTCCCCGACTGACTATCAGTTCCACCTTTTCCACCTAGGCCAACCACAATTTGCGCGCGCTACACAGTTCCGTTCCCGAGGGGAACCATACTACCTCTTATACACAACATTACTAAGATTCCTAAGTGAGGATCAGCAGTTTACCTAACAGTAAACAATCATTTTAAACAAAACAGAACATTTGCACATATTGACATTTCTACAAAAAATTATTCACACAAAATTACAATTATATACAGTAAGTTTTGTTCCCTCCAAATGGGACAAAGAATATAAATTGCAGATACACTACTACTTTGCATTGAACCAATCCATGATATCAAAGTTTGTACAAAGAAAGGAGTATACAATTTTATGTTATCGATTCAAACAAACACATTTACAGAAGCTTAACGATGTAATATTAAATGAAACAAAAGCAAAATAAATCAGTAGAGCTTCGAGCTATGGTGTTATAAATGGAACAAAATCTTCACACCACGCTTGAACAAACACGTGAAGATTTAACTACTGAGTTACATAAAATCGAATCGAAATGTCAAAAAGTCTGTAACGACGTAAAAACACAAATTTGTGAGCATTTTCAACCTACTTTTTCGTGGCATGAAAATGCATTACAGAATCACGAAGCAGCCATAAAAGAACTGCAAATTATTGTTCATGAAAATCATGAGACCTTGCAAGCTAAAATTGACTCAGTTGCATCTACCGATTCGGTTACGCAACTTGCAAAAACTCAGGAAAACTTAAAGGACACAGTAGAAAGACACATGGAGGAAATTAGTTCATTATCAGAGAAAGTAGTTGAACTTTCGGATCAGCTAAATAATTTATCTACGAAGGTAGATGGTAATCTGAATGACACAAAACCGGTAGTCTTTAATGACACAGAAGAGTGCGAACAAATTAGGAAATTCAAACAAAATCAAAATCAAATTAATACGCAACACCAAAGAGAAATCCGGGAAGTACAAGATCAGCTGACACAGGTAATACAAGAATTACGTATTTCAGAGGACACTCGCGCCCCAATACGGGAAGAGGGACATAGAAATACGGAACAGTCACAAAATAATAACTCAGGGCACTTCGGAAATTATGAAAGAAATTGGCAAGGTACACCGAATTATGAGATGGAACCGCCGAAACGACGTAACAATGACCGGCATGCGACTCGCCGACGTGATGATTTTGACTATAAGCTGTTCATTACTACACGTAAATTCAAAACATTTAAGAATTCTGGCAACGACATTCATCCACAAGCATGGCTCTATCAATTCTCTCATTGTTTTCCTCCCAACTGGTCATTAGAGCACAGATTAGAATTTATGTGTGGCTACTTAGAGAATGAACCAGCTGTAAGAATGCGATCGGTCATTCACGATTGTCACAGCATATTGGTCTCAAGCTACACAAGACCGAGTAAAACATAGCATCATAATGATGAAACATTTCGAACAATCTGAATTTTCCAGTCTTTGAAATATTTTGAAGACATGTTGCACAAGAATCAGTATCTGTCAAACCCATACAGCCCCTCAGAACTCATCCGCATTTGCTTAATCAAATTACCTGAACATTTACGATATATTATTTTGGCAGGACGCTGCAAAGACGACATTGAAGCTATTCAGGGACTTTTACAAGAATTAGAAATTGACTCTGACAATCGCGGAACGCGAAAACAGGAACACAACAATTAGAGGTCACATCCATCGCAATTCCGCGATGAAAGAAATAATAACTGGACACGACAAGGCTATTCTTACAACGTAAATCGTGACCAAAACAGACACCACCCGTATGCCAACCGTTGGCAGAATAGTAGTTACAGAGAAAGATCGCATTTCCGTTGTAACGAATATGACAGAGGTAAACATAGAAACAGACAATATGGGAACCAAAACAATTATTATCAAGGGAGACAGAATAACTTCAGACGCAACAGTTCATCGCGCAGTTACGATTCAGGGAGAAATTCTCCACCACGTGACCGACAAGAAAGAAATTATGGAATCTACTTACATGACGACAGACGATATGATCGTAACGACAGACCTGAATTGCATCAGAAATGGCGGGATTCAAACAGAGCAGGGCCCTCTCTACAAGGTGAATTTGTAGAAGTTAGGTCTCCAAATCCCAATAACGACGCGCGCCAACAAAGACACAATAGGCAATGACTCATACCGCTGGCAGCCACAAAACGTACTTATGAAACTGACGACGCAGCTGCCGTAGCTAGTAATTACGTAAAACTGGAAGAAATTAGGGACATCTTACTCCAGGAACACGACGTAAAACATAACAACATTGCATATCCTGTAATTCACATTACAGTAAGTGACGTAAAATTTACTGCAGTACTTGACTCTGGCAGTCCCATTTCAGTAATTAGTGAAACAGCCTTTAGCAAATGCAACAAATCGAACGATTGCCCCACACTTCCGTTACGTAAGATTAAATTACAAGGTGCAATCGTTGGAAAAAGTGTAGATGTACTCCAACAAACAAACTTAGAATTGAAACTTCCTGGCAGATTTAAACTGTGTGCCCGACCGAGACTCGAACTCGGGACCTTTGCCTTTCGCGGACAAGTGCTCTACCAATTGAGCCACCGAAGCACGACTCACGCCCGGTCCTCACAGCTTTACTTCTGCCAGTATCTCGTCTCCTACCTTCCAAACTTTCTCATTCCAGAAACTTAGAATTCTTTTGTCAAAGCCACAGCTTCTCTATGAACTTTCTCATTGTTCCATTATTGTCGACGGAAATTATATTGGTAGTAGACTTTTTGAATGAATACAAAGCAATCTTAAACTTTCACTATGCTGAAATAAGTTTAGAGAAAGAAGGTAAGTCAATAGCTTTGAAATTTGAAGATTGGCTCTCAAACCATGACGAAGAAATTAATCGGCTTTACCTTCTGTTAGACAACAGTTCGGAATTATCTACGGAACTAGACACTAACAATCACTCTGCAAGTACTGACAGGGATGATATCGACGACATATTTAATACTAATGAGTTAATTCAGAATAAAATTCGAACAATTGAGAATTGTAATGACACTGATAGGCAAGACCTTTTTCAGATTTTACAAGCACATTCCACAGTTTTTACTCACAAAACAGGAACAATCAAGGGATTTCAATACCAATTTCGTGTTCGTGAGCATACTGAATTTTGTGTTAGACCATACGTAATTCCAGCACATTATAGGGACCGTGTTAGAACAGAAATACAATCTATGCTTAATGAGGGCATTATTGAGCCTGCAGTAAGCTCATAAAACAATCCATTACATGTTTTTGAGAAGAAAAATGGATCGATCAGACTTGTCTTAGATTCGAGACAAATCAATACTATCATCATTCCTGAAACAGACAGGCCGCAAACGATGGAAGAACTTCTTCAAAATTTTAATGGCGTAAAAGTGTTGTCTTCTATTGATCTCAGATCCAGCTTTTATCAGATCGAACTTCATCCAGAATGTAGAAAATACACAGCTTTCCTTTGTTTCAGCGTTTGTTATCAGTTTCGGAAACTTCCTTTTGGTTTGAACATTTCTTCGGCAGCATTCATTCGCGGGCTAAATTCCATATTACCTGAGTTCTTAAAACGTCACATCACCTTAAATGTGGACGATATTCTGATAGCAGAAGCTTCATGGGTTACAACATAATCGCATCCTCAACAGCGTGTTACATATTTTTGCAGAATCTGGAATTACAGTTAACTTGGAAAAGTCTGAATTTGGTAGGACAAAGGTGAAGTTTTTGGGACATATTATTTCTTCTGAAGGTATTCAGCCGGATCCTGAAAAGTTAGAAGCAGTAAGAGCCATTTCAGTTCCATCCACAAAAAAACAAGTCCGCAGTTTTCTAGGTCTTGTAAATTTTTACCGTCGTTTTCTGAATATGCAACTTCTAGTTACACCAAAACTTTTTTCTCTCACTGGAAAAACTACTATTTGGAACTGGGACGAACAAGCACAGTTGGAATTCAATTCTTTGAAAGAATCGCTACTTTACGCGCCAATACTAGCTCATCCAGATCTGTCACAAGATTTCTGCCTTAGCACGGATTCTTCTAAAGTCGGTCTTGGTGCCCATTTATTTCAAGAAGCCATAGAAAATGACACTACTGTTCAGAAAACCATTGCTTTTGCTAACCGACTGCTAACAAAATCTGAAAAAAATTATTCCGTTACTGAATTAGAAGCTTTAGCTATCGTTTGGACATTTAACAAATTCCGTTTCTTTCTTTCTGCTAAGCACGTAAAATTATACAGTGATCATCGTGCATTACAATTTCTTATGTCTTCAAAACTAAATCATGACAGGTTAAAACGTTGGGCATTGTTTCTGCAAGAATTCCGCTTCACAATAGTCTACATTCCCGGCAAGGAGAACATTGTTGCGGACGCACTGTCACGCGCACCGGCTGGTCTTGAGAAAAGTAACACAGAAAGCAACCTCGAGAAAAATTTCAGTATTCTTTACATTCAGAAAGTCGCCTTTGAAAACTTCATCACCACATCTTTAAAGGACATTGCTCATGAACAAGACAAAGATCCGATTTGGAAAGACATCAAGAGCAAATGGCATGAAAAGACACACACACAGATTCGGCATTATTACCTGGTTAGAAACAACACACTCTTCAAACGCTGCACTGTTGATGACAAGCTATGGGTGCTTTGCATTCCAGACGATTTTGTTAATAAGCTCATTTGGTACATTCATTTCAGCTACGCACATTTTGGTCCACGAAAATGTTATCATATTCTTCGAACGACTTGTTATTTTAACAATATGGAAAAGAGAATTCGAAGAGTCTTGTCTACGAGGGCGGTTCAGAAAGTAACCTCCGATTGGTCACAGTGCGGGTTGTGGGGGGAGTAGCGACGCCATCTGTGCGTTCACGCACTCAACAGGTCAGTCGGCATCAAGCCATGGTCGAGTGAACGTCGTACCCGCGCTAGTTTAGTTTTTGTGGCAGTTTGAAATGTGTGCTGCAATAGAAAACCCCGCCAAATGTGAAGTGCATGCTGTCGTAAGGTTTTTTACAGACAAAGGATATTCTGCAGCAGCTATTCATCGTGAGCTTTGTGCCGTGTACGGACCAAGAGTTATGAGTGAAGGAGTTGTCCGTGAATGGGTACGTTTATTTAAAAGTGGACGAGAAAACGTTCATGATGAAGAGAGGAGTGGTAGACCATCATTGGTTACTGACGAACTCGTTCAGACAGTTGATGCAAAAGTTCGTGAAAATCGACGTTTCTCAATGTCGGAGTTGTCTACTGGTTTTCCACAGATTTCTAAGACACTCTTGTACGAGATAGTGACAGCAAGATTGGGTTACCGTAAGTTCTGTGCACGATGGGTGTCCAAAATTCTTACTGACCACCACAAAACTCAAAGAATGGCCTCTGCATTAGACTTTCTGTCACGTTATGAGGACGAAGGAGAATCATTGTTAAACAGAATCGTGACCGGTGACGAAACCTGGATTAAGTACGTGAACCCTGAGACAAAAGAACAATCAAAGATGTGGGCACATTCAAATTCGCCTACCAAACCAAGAAAAGCCTCGCAAGATTTTTCTGCCAGAAAACTGATGGCAACGGTGTTTTGGGATGCCACAGGGGTGTTGTTGGTTGGATTCATGGAACGTGGTACGACCATTAATCAAGACGTGTACTGTGAAACAATAAAAAAGTTACGACGGGCTATACAGAACAAACGCCGTGGTATGCTGACTTCCGGTATCGTTTTTTTGCACGATAACGCCCGTCCTCACTCTGCTCGCAGAACAACGGCCCTTCTTGAGTCCTTCAAGTGGGACGTTATCAACCATCCACCTTACAGCCCAGACCTGGCGCCAAGTCATTATCACCTCTTCATGCATTTGAAGAAATGGCTCGGGTCACAGCGGTTTGATGACGACGAAGAGCTCAAAGATGCGGTCACAGGCTGGCTCCAGGCACAAGCGGGTGATTTTAATGCAGAAGGAATTTCAAAGCTTGTGAAGAGATACGATAAGTGCCTCAATCGCTATGGAGACTATGTAGAAAAATAGTGCAAAGATGTAGTTGTAAGATGTATATATTAAAATATTTTTATTTAACTTGGTGTATTTTTTTAAATCAACCGGAGGTTACTTTCTGAACGGCCCTCGTATTTGTAAACTTTGTCAAAAGTCTAAACCATCTACTGTCTCAGATCGTGCTCCGTTGTTTCCTATTATTCCTTCTAAATTAAAAGAATTTGCTGCTGTTGATCTATTGGGAGCACTTGTCAGAACATCTAATGGATTTTCGTACGTTCTAGTCGCTGTTGAACTTACTTCATAATTTGTTTCTTTCACTCCGTTGCGTAAAGCCACTGGACGGTCTGTATCCAACGCCTTTGTTAAAAATTTCTTACGTGAAGTTGGACACTATAATTGAATTCTCTGATTACTTTTGTTAAATGATGAAAGTCTATATGTGGTGAATGCAGCTTGCCGCTAACTCGGTGTAATATGTTGTCTGTACAGAAGTGTATCTGTCGCTTTTATCGCTCTTTCACTCTCACACAGAAATGTTCTTTATCTGTATACAGTTTAAACTATATTAATTACTTGAAGTCAGCCTAGTAGAATCTCTGGTGGAGCCCTTCGTCTTAATATTCAGCGGCTGGCTTGCTAGAAAAGATCTTTGCATTGGTTATTATTATTAAGCGCTGCATTCAGTTGGGAAAATCGATCGTTTGAACCATTCGTTCAGTTTACGATAGATCTAAAATTTCAGATGTGGACGAAGCCTTTTTGGACGATTTCTAAACTCAGAGATTGCAGGCTCTCTTCGTCACAGCTGAAACTTCCCAATTAATTACAGGGCCCAGACAATCATCAATGATTCAGACAGAGAACTCATTCGTCATTCACTCTAGAATAAAATGTTCACAAACCTCATTTCTGAGGCAAAATTATATTAATTCATTTCCATACATGTTCCGTTTGGTGTTGGTTCCAAGTCTCTTGCAATTAGTTTGTACAGGATTATTTTTCTCTTTACTATCACGCTACGGCACAAACTATACTCTTTCCTAGTTCGCTTTAGCGCGAAGAAGAATAAATAAAACTCCTTTAGCAATCCGATAATCTTCAAACGAATACTTCCGAAACTGTTCCTCTCTCTCTCTACCACTATAATAACCATGGAGCATACATACTCGTACCTCTGTTGTTCCAAGGAATAAAACGTACTAGAAAAATACCTTGGCGTCGACGAGCTGTCGGCGCATATATTACTAGGAAATCTGATCAGATACTTTTCAAACGTAAATAAATGTGGATGATTTGATTGACCATTATTAATTATTGCGTGATAGAGGGTAATTTTCCAGTGGGTAGATTACAATGCCCCTCGCAGCGAGCGAAGTTTGTGAGCTCAATTTTGATTCACCGAACACACTTCGCGAGCTATCTATTAGCGTGGATAACCCGGAAGTGATGATTGTCAGTCCTCCGACTGAAAGGGAATATTATGTTTGAGACAGACGAAGAAAAGAAATGTTGAAGACAGAAGAAATGAAGAGACAGGTACCGCGGCTGTATTGCTTTTACGTGCATCTAGGTGTTATATTTGCTGTGCACAACCAAGGAAGATGATCTTTTATGAACTGATGTCAGGGTCTACCCATTCGGGAACTTTCTTAAGCAGGGAAACCTTGGAAAACCTCTTAAGCTTAGACCCCCAGCCTACGGTACATAGAAGATAGGAAAGCCTATAGAAGAACAAAAATAATTTTAAAATTCATCTCTAAAGGAAAGACAGGGATCAACTTGTGTCACAATTTGGAGAAGAGTGGTTTGTGCCTCTAGCAAAAAAAAAAAACGTTTTACAATAAATAACGTGAATTCGCGTTTTACAATCTTGCTTCTAGTACAATATCTTGCGGTGCTAAACTCCCCCGGGTCTTGCATGTCCCCGACGTCCACATTTGTAGTCGGTCTTCTACGCGGCCCACTCTGTAGTTGATCTTCTACGCGGCCCACAATGGGAAGATTAGAAGGAACGGGGATACTCGAATTCACATGCAACATTCATTCCAAAAGAATTAGCAATGACCAAAAGGGAAACTCTTCCTGTAAGAGAACTGATTAGGTTGCACCGTCCAAGATTCTCCTTTTTGAAAGCAAAATCCTTATGGCTTCATGGATCCTTTTTGTTACGACATACTTCACGGAGTTCAACGATTACTTAATGATGTTGCCAAAAGCATCATCCGATTTTCTCGTTTGAATACTCTTTTTTTACTTTGCCTCCCCACTTGTGCTTATAAGTCCAAAAGTTTTCACAGATTTTCCATCACTGATTTGTTCTTCGTAATTTAAAGGATTCATGTAACTTACTATAGATTTTGGATTCAAATCATCGAATAATGGAAAGTGTAGTTCATTTTATACCAAGACATCATCCATATTTCCTTGATAAGTCATATAATTTAGCTAAACTCAAAACCTTTTATTTTAAATACATATATTTTTACGTTTGAGCGCTGAAATGTAAAAGTTATTAGCATTGAGAAATGCGGATTCACCTCTTTCATTTACTCTCTGATTCATACGTTGTTCATCCATGCTCATATATGGAAATGGATTTTTTTCAAAAAAAATTCTCAAACGAACACGAACCATTAAATTACTACTGAATCTATGAATATTTACTTTCTTTAATCATTCATTAATAAATTAAAAACTCTTAACTTCTAATTATAACACCTATTCCTTTTAAAGTGCAACATGAATCAGTTTATCCTCGCGTTTGGTGCGAGTCTCTACAAAGCATCTCTGTATCGTCTATATCGATTTTAATTCTCGCGCCGACGTCAACTGTTTTGCGCGGGAAATTATCTTTGCGGCGTTAACCGTCACTCACAATTCACTACCACAACACCTTCCTTCACACGTTTACACATCTAAGCGTTCACATGAGATTATATATGAATATTCACTCGGAACCTCTTTAGATTATTCAGCGTCATTTGCGTGAAACATTTCATTTTCTTGAAGTTCAGTCAGATCCTTAATCATTCTTGATGACATTAGCAATGCTAAAGTCCTATATTCACCCCAACACAGGTGAAGCCTATCTCCACTATCTTCTTTACAACACTCGATAATAATAGTTAGTCACTATTTCTATACTCTATGTTACTGATTAACTATTTCAATTTAAAGGTTTTTATCACTACACACAGAGTTTATGGTTATGTTTTTTATGAGCGTTCATTTCTGTCACTCGGAACACCATTACTCACTATCTTCTAATCTTCATTATACTTTTTTAAGTCGTTATGAGAAAATAATCCTTTTATTTTGTTCGACCCCGGGTATGCTATGTCACGACCAACAATGGGGAGCAGTATGGGCTTGTGGAGGGTTCGATCAAACCCCATTTCAACATGCGATCTATTTCTTTTTGAACTTGAGCCTTTAACCTCCAGGGAACAGGATAGAAAGTTCTACAATATGTTTCATGCGGCTTAACGTAGAGATGGCATATGTATCCCTTAATAACTCCTGGCCTCTCATCAAACACGTTTTCATACGCTAATAATAATTCTTTGAGCTGCTGCTTCTGATCTTCAATAATGCAGTCGGATTCATTTAATTTCTCATACACTAATTGACCGAAATCCCCTTTTGACTTGGACCTCATTATTTACGTGCTGTTTAGAATTCTGTGCAGTCCTGATTACTTGCACGCTGATCCCACTATCATATTTTCTGGTAAGGCTTTCCTTTTTCAACAAGTCCAACTCAATTTCTTGTTTATTTATATTTAACCAAATTTTTCCTGTTTTAAAATCTATTCTGCATCCGTATTGACGTAGGCTGTCGACTCCGATAATGCAGTCTACCACCAAATTTTTCACAACAAGGAATGTGCTTAATATTGCTACATTTCCTACTTCTACACTAAGTAGTGACTGCACTTTTACATTAGCCGATCTGGCCCCAACGGCGCCTATTATTCTACAATTTTGAACTGGAAAAATTGGTACTCGTCTTATATTTCTTATCTTGTTGAATAGAGCCTCCGAAATAACATTCGTGGTTGCAGCTGTGTCTAAAACCGCCGTTATAGGTACAGTCTCCAAAATGACTTGCACTTCGGCTACTGCCACCGGTTCCTTATCCTCATCTTTGGGTTCTAAGTCCTCGGTCAATTCATCTGCCAGTAATCGTCCATCATTGTACGTTAGCATTGGTACACATATCCTGTTGCCCCTCAACCTATTGTTGACCGCTCCTCCGGGGCACGAGTGGGTCCTTACTAGTTTGTTGGATTTTGATTCGCCTGGTGGTTGACATCATCCGTCACTTCGGTAATCACCGGTTGATTCGTAGATGTCCGTCCCCACTGATGTTGGTTATTTGAGTTTATTCCCCCCGGTTAGTTCCACTTTCTATTACCGTTATTGTTCCATGCTTGCGGTCTGAAATTCCTTTCGTTCCCCCATACGGGATTGTATCGTTTCCCATTCCTGTTGTTCCTTGGATAGCCCCTCGCAAGACTATTGCCGGTATTATTGTTGATATTTTGAGGGGTTTCTCCACTATTTATCGATCTCTGTGCGTTCCCTTGCCTACCATTTGGCGGAGGTTCTATCTCCCTATATTGGAATCTATTGTTGCGGGCTTTCTGGTTGTTCTCTTCTATAATGTCTATATGATCTAACGTCGTGAGGAACGACTCCAAGTCTTTATCATTGCCGTAAATTAATTGATTCCGTATACTTGTTGGTAGTCTTGCCTTAAGTATGTTTATTATATCTGGCAAAGGCATAGGTCTGTCCCAATATCTAGTTTTATTTATATATTTCTCAAAATACTTCCTAAGGCTTCCTTTCGAAAAAGAGAAAGGCTCTGGGTAGAGCACCTCCTGCCTTAGGCGTTCCTGTACCCCTTCTGACCAGAATTTTGCTAAAAACGCTTTCTCAAAATCGTCATAGGTCGAGCAAACAGACGTCATGTCCGAGGCCCAGATCGCCCCCGAACCTTGTATATACCCAGTAACGAAACTGATCTTCTGCCACTCCGACCAATTTCTGGGTAGCACTCCTCTAAAACTCCTGATAAAAACAATCGGATGGACCCCCCTTTTGTCAGTGTTAAAAATCTGAAATTGCCGATGCTTTATCATTTTTTCTTCGGCATGGCACAGGGTTTCGTAATCTCCATCCGATAAAACTTCGCGCGAACAACTAGCTCGTGGCAATTTAATATTCGAGTTACTCACACAAGTCGGTATCGTGTGCGAATGTGCAGTAACTGGCTCTATAGTCGCGGGCAACTTCTGCTGCTGGCCGATATTCATTTGTTCTGAGCCTTGTTGTGAAACGCGTATCGACTCTGCTATCGTATGTTTCCATTGCTCAAAATCAGCACCTAACTGCTGTCGCACTTCCTCAAGTCCTTTCGCAAACAAATTCTCTTCCTGTTTGCCGCATAGACTCTGGAATGCTGCTTTAACATTTTGCTCAACGTTTTCACACATTAGCCTTTTGTTTTCTAATGTGATTTCGGATAGCTTACCCGTTAATACATTAATTTGGTGGTCTATAACGTCCTGACGTTCTGTCAGATGTTCCACACTTTCCTTTAAGTTCGTCTGCGTACGTGCCAATTCAGGAAGTTGCGCAATTGCACATGACATGGCATCTTGCTTCTGTACTAATTGCGGAATCATTTCCACCTGTTCCCGTACGGTGTCTATCTTAATAGCCACATACTCCTTCATTTCTACACGTACGCGGTGAGTAGATTCCTCACATTGAGCTTTAACCAATTCTATTTGTGCAGTTAATTTTCGTTCCGTCTCTTCGGCCTGATCTTTAAGTTCCTTTGTCTTCGCCTCTATCCGCTGCTCTAATTCGGAAAAACTGTCGTGTAACTGCTGCTTAATCTCAGCTTTCAGATTTTCCTGCCCCTCATTCACTGAGGCTAACTTCGAATTCAAATCATTTTGCCCCTCGGTAACTGAGGCTAACTTCGAATTCAAATCATTTTGCCCCTCAGTAACTGAAGCTAACTTCGAATTCAAATCATTTTGCCCCTCGGTAACTGAGGCTAACTTCGCATTAATGTCAATTTTCATATTTTCTTGGCCTTCAGTAACTGAGGCTAATTTCGTATTCATATTATTCATGGTCTCAGTTAACATTTGCATCTGCCTCATGATAATGACCAATGGATCTAATCCATGTTGCGTACCTGCTGTTACATCTCCAGCCGTGTCTACCGGGCGTTCTATTACGCTATCTGTAGCGATCGGTTCTACCACACTTCTTACTACATCACTATCATCCGTGCTCACAGCTGAAGGCTGTTGCGTGTTGCTCTGCTCTGCTTGACTCATCTTAAACATTGCCCTAGTTAAAACCATATAAATATTCTACAGTCAATATGTATATATCACCTTTCACACAATAATACTTCTGTGTGGCTACTTTCTTATAGTACTTATTCAGGTAAATGCAACTAGGGCAGTTCAACCAATCTACATGTAGCATGCACACAATTCGTAAATGTTCAAATCTACGTCTACTTCCTCAATACTAGCAAGCTTTAATACAAAATTATAGATCTGGCCGTTTTTCTGCGCCCAGCGTGCTGCTTTTCTTTGAAGATCCAACTAATTCGCCTGCGAGTATCTCTTCTCTTTTCCAAGTTAAGTTGTCTCGTCGTAGTTCACATGAAACAGAGAACAAAATTATTTTAACAACGTCCAAAAACGTGTCCTGTCACGGATTGGCCATTATAATTGAATTCTCTGATTACTTTTGTTAAATGATGAAAGTCTATATGTGGTGAATGCAGCTTGCCGCTAACTCGGTGTAATATGTTGTCTGTACAGAAGTGTATCTGTCGCTTTTATCGCTCTTTCACTCTCACACAGAAATGTTCTTTATCTGTATACAGTTTAAACTATATTAATTACTTGAAGTCAGCCTAGTAGAATCTCTGGTGGAGCCCTTCGTCTTAATATTCAGCGGCTGGCTTGCTAGAAAAGATCTTTGCATTGGTTATTATTATTAAGCGCTGCATTCAGTTGGGAAAATCGATCGTTTGAACCATTCGTTCAGTTTACGATAGATCTAAAATTTCAGATGTGGACGAAGCCTTTTTGGACGATTTCTAAACTCAGAGATTGCAGGCTCTCTTCGTCACAGCTGAAACTTCCCAATTAATTACAGGGCCCAGACAATCATCAATGATTCAGACAGAGAACTCATTCGTCATTCACTCTAGAATAAAATGTTCACAAACCTCATTTCTGAGGCAAAATTATATTAATTCATTTCCATACATGTTCCGTTTGGTGTTGGTTCCAAGTCTCTTGCAATTAGTTTGTACAGGATTATTTTTCTCTTTACTATCACGCTACGGCACAAACTATACTCTTTCCTAGTTCGCTTTAGCGCGAAGAAGAATAAATAAAACTCCTTTAGCAATCCGATAATCTTCAAACGAATACTTCCGAAACTGTTCCTCTCTCTCTCTACCACTATAATAACCATGGAGCATACATACTCGTACCTCTGTTGTTCCAAGGAATAAAACGTACTAGAAAAATACCTTGGCGTCGACGAGCTGTCGGCGCATATATTACTAGGAAATCTGATCAGATACTTTTCAAACGTAAATAAATGTGGATGATTTGATTGACCATTATTAATTATTGCGTGATAGAGGGTAATTTTCCAGTGGGTAGATTACAACACGTTAGTAAAGTCATTTCAGATAACGTACCGCAATTCAGATCTGCTGTTTGGTTACGCATGCTTCGGAATCATAAAATCAAACCTGTTTTTATTTCATTGTACTCACCACATTGTAACCCATCTGAACGGATTATGAAAGAAATCAATAAGCTTTGCAGACTTTATTGTCACAGAAAGCATGATCATTGGGACAGATATTTACACTTATTTCAAAACGTGCTGAATGAAATGCCTCACGACTCCACTGCTTTACCACCTGCTCTTGTACTAAAGAATGAAGAACCACCGAACAGAATCAGAGAGCTTGTACCTTTTCTGAATACACGTAAACTTCGACACAAAGTCATAATTGATTTAGCTATTAAAAATATAAAATCTGCAGCAGAGAAAAGGAGAAAACTACACGACAAAGCAAATGCAAAGAAATTATATATTGGTCAGAAAGTTCTCATTAAAGCTCATTCATTGTCACATAAGAAGAAACACTTGAGTCACAAATTCTTTCTAGTTTACAATGGACCTTACAGAATCCGATGTATACCACATGATAATTGTGTTGAAGTTGAAACTCTGCGTACTAGGAAGAGTAAAGGTTTACCCCACATTTCACATGTAAAACCGTTTATTGAAAGATAGTCTGCTTTTTAACTTTGTCTTTGCCATAAAACTTTTCACTTCACATTTCTAGTATGCTTTGTCAGACTTAAGAAACTGTTAACATGCAACAATGTTTGAAGTTAAATATCCAGTCTAGAACCTAGGGAACATTTTTAAACAGAAATTACGAATGCATTGTTATAGTGAACAGACGACACAGTGTTGTATTTGTACATTCTTGCTTGTTAGTTGCACGATTACGTAAAGACTATCAGGCTTACATACTTAGGACATATACTGGTACTGCTAATGAGATTTTAATGCAACATTTTGGTTTACTTGAAAATACATTCTGGATTTAAAGTACTTTCAGTGAGATACCAGATGACACAGTGGTTAGTTTATGTGACAGCTACACGATTTTATCACGACGCTACTAATGAGTGACAATTTACAATGTTGCTTTTGCAGTGTTTCTGTTTTATATCTGCACAGTTTTCTGTTTTATTCTGGAAAGTAAAACATGTTTTAGTAGTAACTTTTGTGGTATAGCTACAATGAGACAGCCTTTTCCGTAGCACAACAATACGTTACAGTACAGTACTTTCTTCATCACAACAATAAGCGTAATAACTACGATATCTATACTCAAAGCATTTCACTTTTGTTTATCATGAGGTAAGTACATTGACTTCTGCAGAACTTAGCTTTCGGAGGACGATAACTATGAGACTTACACAGAGATTATCTTACAACATGACGCACAGTTTAGCGCTACAGTACACGTATTTGAGTGATTAATTTCGCACTTAAAACATTTATTTTTTAAGATATTTGAAGTACAATGATACACGGGTTTTCCGTCATACATTTCATTCCATTGCTGTAATCTGTAACACCTGAGGGTATAATTACATTAATCCTCAGGGGGGTACACGCTTACTTTGTGTACCATGTGTTTGGCAAGCACAAGGAGCCCTAGCTAATATGGTATTTGCTTATACAACTTTACACATCGGTACCATATTTCTCTAACACACAAATTACACGGCTATCTGATCATTTAACTGAGAGATAAACATTTTTTTTACTACATCAGTGACACATGTTTACGCAATTACACAGTTGGGTAACTTCACATTTATGAACTTGTATTTTGTCTGTACTTTGTGAACTGTTCATATTTTTTCGGAACCATTGTGATACTATGAGAGCTTTGAATGATGTCTTTGGTAAGGGAGCATGATTTTAAAGTACGTTTGAGGTAGATGACACTATTGAAATGAGCAGAGAATTTTTTTTAGGTTTTGAGAGTTTTTTGAGAGTTTTGAGAGTTGACTGAGGTGTTTTGATGTTATTTTTACGACGACGATGTGTATTATGCTGTTGAGGTATGTTTATGATAAATAAGCTGATGCTATATGAGGAATTTCATTATGCTATGTATTTATTATGATGAAATATTGAAGTGTCGCTGCAAGATTGACATGTCGACGAATATGTACATGTGTAGTAAGGTAAGGAATAAGGAGTAGTGGTTAGGGACTCTGATTTATGAAAAGGATGTTGGAAACCAAGAATCATACTTTTAAGAGTTATGAAATGTGTGTATATGCGTGAATGTATCACAATGATGGCGAAAATTTTTTGGACACTGTTATATCAATAGGATTTTGTTTCTACACATTTGTAACGCAAATTCTCAACCTGTGGAATTTTTTATATGAGACTGCCACTGTAGTGCAAACTGCTGTCGTAAATATTTCAGTAAGGAAGTTAAGTGACCCTCACATAATGCATCATGGGCACGACACATTATGTGGGCAGCTGCGCGACAGTCGCTTGGAAAAAAGCCATTAGTGTGTGCCTTTCAGAGGCACAGGTGAAGAAAAAAGGAGGCCATTATCCTCGCTATTGACATTTCTTTGTAGAAAGCATCGCAAATACGACACGCTCAAACTTGAAAACATATGATTACACTGTGGAGCTCGTAATTTATGATGTTTACTAAAATGCCTAATGAAATGATGAGAAACATTTCACATCTATTGCCTTGCTAGTTGAAAGATTGTTTACTGCATTATGAAATGCCATATGGCTAGTGAATGGCGTTTCACGCCTTGCTTTGCCTATTTTGTTTAATATCTAGTTTCTAGCTGCACTGCAGCATTGGTTAAAATAAAATTTTATAGATGTACTAATACAAATATTTTCTGTCTACAGATCGAGTAAATAATAATTTTTTTCAAAAAAAAAAATGAGGGAGCACAAAAAGACATTTACCTTCACAGGAACTGCATACATAATTTTCTTTTCAACTACTTGGTAATTTTTCGGTAGAGTAAGTTATCGTGATGCATCACCCTATGTTAAGATGTGACATAGGTATTAGACATGGCCATTTTTACTGTAATATTTTTTCTGCTTGAGCTTTCTCATGTTTAGATATAAGTTATTGCATTTGCTGTGGCTGTTTGCCAGGCATAATGCTACTAAATTTCACTCTGTATTACTCTGTTAAGCTAGTTTTACTACTGATATATTTTTCTTGTTGCTGCACATTGGCTCATATTAGTTGTAATGTTGCATTGCTTGGTAATTTAGATTTACTGTAGCTTGCTTTGCAAATTTCCATTTTTTTTGTCATTGCTGTTTGTGTTAATTGTTCTGTGCTGCTGCATTGCCTCATCACTTAGTTTAGCATCTGAGCTCAGTAGATTTAAGTTAGCTGAAGAGGGGGTAGACTATATAAGAGAATGAATTGGAAGAAATGCATTGAGAAGTTATACGAAAAAAGTACAGAAAGCAGGTATAGGTAGGATTTTCTTGGAAATAAATGATGAGGTAAGATACTAGAAAATAAATAATGAGGTAAGAAATATGTGAACATATAAATACAGAAAGCATGCTTGGATAGGATTTTTTTGGGTGGAAACAAATGTTGAAATAAGAGAAAAGATCTATGGAATGAAGTTTTGTGTTGGACTGCAGTACCAAATGTTACACTGAAAACAAACCCTGTCCTGTATTTTTGTGTTATTACACTATGTGAATTTGTGTTTTTCCTGTCTTAATGTGTTTAGCTAATAAGAGTTACGTTGTAGAATTTTTCTGATAATATGTTATTTTCTTTGCAAAGATGTTTAGACATTATTTATTCTGTTCTGTTTTAATGCTCATGTGTGAAGTTAATGTTTCGAAAGTTATTCTGATCTTTTATGTATGTACTCATGTCACAATTCCTGTAACACTGATGTATATGTTATTTCGATTCTTTTGTAAAGCCTGTACTACAAATGTTATCTGTATTGTTATGTTCTTTAATGATGTATTTTGTACCTTTGTTATTGTATTCTCATGTTATAAAATTGTAATTGACACCAGTTAATCAAATTAAGCAACTTGTAAGTTACATTTCACTGCACACATTTCTGTTGGTTATAGTGTATGGACAATATGTGAGAAGTAGGGACTGATAGTGTTTACACATGTCTTAATGATTCAGCAAGGGACTGGATAACAGCATTGCTGGTTCTAAGGACAATTCCAAAAAATTTGTGAGTGCACAAGTGGTGGTTTATGGACTTGCTATATTGTCCGCAAGACTCTTCCATGGTGATTGTGCACCTGCACAGTCGCAACAGATGGTTGCTGACCGTCTCTACAAGGACTACAGTAGGTCTACACCTTTGATGACTCACCAAAACCATTATTTCTACAAGGACTGCAGTGGGTCTGCACCTCTCGTGGCCCACCAATACCGTAATCTCTACCAGGACTACAGTGGATCTACTCTGTGATGACCTACCTACCAATTTTCTTCAAAACGTCGACTGACTCTGCGGTGGGTTTGCTCTGTTGTGGCCCATTACCTGTCTGCATGTCATGAGTCAGCATTGTCTTTCCGTTGGAAGGACAACACTACTTCTTCAAGACTGAATGGAAATCCACTACTTCCATGTGCATTTTCTTTTACTGCTCAGACTTTGAGAAAAACGCTGCAATTTTACTGTGATGAATAATCAGGACTGTCTTTATTGACTGTGAGAAAATTTTAGCTTTTGACCAACATTGTATCACTAAGTGTGTGCATTTGATTTCTTTGTTATTGTAATTATAATTTTTTTTTTCAAATCTGTATAGGCCACTGCCCAAAACACTTTGTAAAATTTTTGTGGGGAGCATGGGGGCTATGTAAGTAGGCTGTTTAGGTTTTCTTATTGGTAACGCCACGTAGCGCTCTGTATGAAAATCAATGGCTGTGCTGTGTGCAGTCTGTGGCTAGTTTGCATTGTTGTCTGCCATTGTAGTGTTGGGCAGCTGGTTGTTAACAGCGCGTAGCGTTGCGCAGTTGGAGGTGAGCCGCCAGCAGTGGTGGATGTGGGGAGAGAAATGGCGGAGTTTGGAAATTTGTTAGACTGGATGTCATGAACTGCTATATACATTATGACTTTTGAACACTATTGAGGTAAATACATTGTTTGTTCTCTATCAAAATCTTTCATTTGCTAACTATGCCCATCAGTAGTTAGTGCCTTCAGTAGTTTGAATCTTTTATTTAGCTGGCAGTAGTGGCGTTCGCTGTATTGCAGTAGCTTGAGTAACGAAGATTTTTGTGAGGTAAGTGATTTGTGAAAGGTATAGTTTAATGTTAGTCAGGTCCATTCTTTTGTAGGGATTATTGAAAGTCAGATTGCGTTGCGCTAAAAATATTGTGTGTCAGGATAAGCACAGTCTTTTATAATTGTTCAAAGGGGACGTTTCAGTCCTACTGTTCTATAACAGACAGGCTTGTCTGCTACCATCAAGCATGTAACTAGAAATACATTTGCTCATTCATCCTTTCACACAGAAGGGAAGGGGGATGACAGTATCTTATCATATACACTATATAAAAGAAAGCGGATGTAGGTTCCGTATGAGACTGTGTGACATAAATTACATATAAACTGTGTTTTAAAGTGTAGTAGTGTGACACATCGTTCTTGATTATGTGTAAAAGTAACACGTTCCACTGCTCAGTCTCCTCCCAGATAGTCAGAAACACCACAGTAAATTTAGAAGTGGAATGTCTGCCGTAAATGACAACAGTTTTAAGAAATTAACATGAAAGGAAACCAACAGAGACCTTTCAAGGTCATCGAACAGCAACGCATTTTCTTCTTTTTCTGACAATCAGTTTCTCGCACTAAAATAAATGTTGCACCTGCAACGACCTGTAAATCCTCTCCTTCCTTCTTAATATTGGCCGTTGAAATTCTAATTAAAAGGCTAGTGTTTAGAGTTACATAAGCTCTTCGTTTGGTGTGGAGGACAAGCCGAACTTTAGGGCATAGTCGACCAACATTCGGCCGAACCCATTCTCTGTCGTTCGTTTTTCTTCGTTGGCTTTCGCCTAGTGTGTACGCGCCTTTCAGAGGGATGTGAACCTTAATAGAAGATTTCCGAAATAGAGTACCCGGTCTCTTCTCTGTCGCTTGGTCCTGCAGGTAAAAATGAGGTAAGAGACAGTTTCGACACACAGCATATTTCCAACGTGGCTGTATAAATACATTACTGGCCATTAAAATTGCTACACCAAGAAGAAATGCTGATGATAAACGGGTAGTCATTGGACAAATATATTAGACTAGAACTGACATGTGTTTACATTTTCACGCAATTTGGGTGCATAGATCCTGAGAAATCAGTACCCAGAACAACCACCTCTGGCCGTAATAACGGCCTTGATACGCCTGGGCATTCAGTCAAACAGAGCTTGGATGGCTGCCCATGCAGCTTCAACACGATACCACAGTTCATCAAGAGTAGTGACTGACGTATTGTGACGAGCCAGTTGCTCGGCCACCATTGACGAGACGTTTTCAGTTCGCAAGAGATCTGGAGAATGTGTTGGCCAGGGCAGCAGTTGAACATTTTCTGTATCCAGAAATGCCCGTACAGGACCTGCAACATTCGATCTTGCATTATCCTATTGAAATGTAGGGTTTCGAGGGATCGAATGAAGGGTAGAGCCACGGGTCGTAACACATCTGAAATGTAACGTCCACCGTTCAAAGTGCCGCCAGTGCGAACAAGAGGTGACCGAGACGTGCAACCAATGGCACCGCATACCATGACGCCGGGTGATACGCCAGTATGGCGATGACGAATACGCGTTTCCAATGTGAGTTCACCGCGATGTCGCCAAAAACGGATGCGATCATCATGACGTTGTAAACAGAACCTGGATTCATCCGAAAAAAATGACGCTTTGCCATTCGTGCACCCAGGTTCGTCGTTGAGTACACCATCGCAGGCACTGCTGTCTGTGATGCAGCCTGAAGGGTAACCGCAGCCATGGTCTCCGAGCTGATAGTCCATGCTGCTGCAAACGTCGTCGAACTGTTCGTGCAGATGGTTGTTGTCTTGCAAGCGTCCCCATCTGTTGACTCAGGGATCGAGACGTGGCTGCGCGATCCGTTAGAGCCGTGTGGATAAGATGCCTGTCATTTCGTCTGCTAGTGATACGAGGCCATTGGGATCCAGCACGGCGTTCCGTATTACCCTCCTGAACCCACCGATTCCATATTCTGCTAAGAGTCATTGGATCTCGACCAACACGAGCAGCAATGTCCCGATACGATAAACCGCAATCGCGATAGGCTACAATCCGACCTTTATCAAAGTCGGAAACGTGATGTTACGCATTTCTCCTTCTTACACGAGGCATCACAACAACGTTTCACCAGGCAATCCCGGTCAACTGCTGTTTGTGTATGAGAAATCGGTTGGAAACTTTCCTCATGTCAGCACGTTGTAGGTGTCGCCACCGCCGCCAACCTTGTGTGAATGCTCTGAAAAGCTAATCAGTTGTATATCACAGCATCTTCTTCGTGTCGGTTAAATTTCGCGCCTGTAGCACGTCATCTTCGTGGAGTAGCAATTTTAATGGCCAGTAGCGTGTGTGAAAACTGTGCTCAATGAAACTGGCGCCCTTTCAAAAATCTGTGAGATTAGCGCCCAGTATTTGTGGGAACTACGCGCTCAGTAAGCCACGGCCTGCCTGCACCTGGAGAGTCTTCCCCCACCGAGCACGTCCGCTATGGCCGCAGTGAGCCGCTGAGCCGCCGGCTTCGTGCCACGGCGACGCCGCCGTGCGAATGCCAGCAACGCGTAAATTTCGTAGTTATGGCAGTGATATGCTGAATATAATAAAAACAAAATTGTTTTCATCTTTAGAAATCACGTGAAGTGTCCTCGAGAATGTAGCACTAGCAATGGGAGGAGAAGCTTATGTAACCCATGAAGGTGAATAACACAGACCTTTCAGTTAGTATGGTACTGCAAATAATGACTATCCACCGTTATGCACATTAGCACACTTTACAGTTATTTGAAAATATGATTTGTCAAATACACCCGTCAAAACAAGTTTTGCATCACCTCAGTTCCGAGAGTTCCGGAACCTGTACAGAAAATTGGAATACAGATTAACGTAAACATCATTTGCGCCCATTTTACTGCTCATGAAAACCACACATTGCATGTTGTCCCACCATACAGCGAGACCATCAGAGGTGGTGCTCCAGATTGCTGTTCACACAGGTACCTCTAACACACAGTAGCAGCTACGTCCTCTTCCATTGATGCGTGCCTGTATTCGTTGTGGCATACTATCCACTAGTTCATCAAGGCACTGTTGGTCCAGATTGTGCCACTGCGCCGGCCGGAGTGGCCGAGCGGTTCTAGGCGCTACAGTCTGGAACCGAGCGATCGATACAGTCGCAGGTTCGAATCCTGCCTCGGGCATCGATGTGTGTGATTTCCTTACGTTAGTTAGGTTTAGGGTAGTTCTAATTTCTAGGGGACTGATGACCTCATCAGTTAAGTCCCATGGTGCTCAGAGCCATTCGGGCCACTGCTCAACGGCAGTTTATCGTTGATTCCTCAGAGTGGTTGGTGGGTCACGTCGTCCATAAACAGCCCTTTTCAATCTATCCCAGGCATGTTCGATAGGGTTCATGTATGGAGAACATGCTGGCCACTCTAGTCGAGCGATGTCGTTAAGCTGAAGGGAGACATTCACAAGATGTGCACGGTGTGGGCGCGTATTGCCGTCCGCGAAGACGAATGCCTCGCCAAGATGCTGCAGATATGGTTACACTGTCGGTTGGAGGATGGCATTCACGTATCGCACAGCCTTACGGCGCCTTCCATGACCACCAGCGGCGTACCTCGGCTCCACATAATGTCACCTCAAAACGGCAGGGAACCTCCACCTTGCTGCACTCGCTGGACAGTGTGGCTAAAGCATTCATCCTGGCCGGGTTGCCTCCAAACAGGTCTCCGATGATCGTCTGGTTGAAGGAATATGCGACACTCATCGGTGAAGAGAACGTGATGCCAATCCTGAGTGGTCCATTCGGCATGTTGTTGAGCCCTTCTGTACCGCGCTGCAGGGTGCCGTGGTTGCAAAGATGGACCTCGCCATGGACGTCGGGAGTGAAGTTGCGCATCATGCAGCCTATTGCTCACAGTTTGAGCCGTAACATGACGTACTGTGGCTACACGAAAAGCATTATTCAAAATGGTGGCGTTGCTGTCAGGGTTCTCCGACCCATAATCCGTAGATAGCGGTCAAAAATGGTTCAAATGGCTCTGAGCACTATGGGACTTACCTTCTGAGGTCATAAGTCCCTTAGACCTTAGAACCACTTAAACCTAACTAACCTAAGGACAGATAGAGGTCATCCACTGTAGTAGTAGCCCTTGGGTGGCCTGAGCGGGGCATGCCATCGACAATTCCTGTCTCTCTGTATCTCCGCAATGTCCGAACAATATCGCTTTTGTTCACTGCAAGACGCCTATCACAAAGTAACTATGGGGACGCGATCGAACCGTGGTACTGTCCGGACCGTCTAGGCATGGTTGAACTACAGACAACACCAGCCGTGTACCTCCTCCCTGCTGGAATGACTGGAACTGATCGGCTGTCGGACCCCCTCCGTCTAACAGGCGCTGCTCATGCGTGGTTGTTCACATTTTTGGGCGGGTTTAGTGTCCTGCAGTCAAACTGACTGTTTCTGTGATACAGTATCCATAGTCAACGTTTATCTTCAGAAGTTCTGGGAACTGGGGTAATGCAAAACCTTTCTTTGATGTGTGTAGAAGAGAGTCTCCACACTAAAGCGCCAAAGAAACTGGTATAGGCATGCGTATTCAAATACAGGGATATGTAAACAGCCAGAGCGCGGCACTGCGGTCGGCAACGCCCGTGTAAGAGAACAAGTGTCAGGCAAAGTTTTTAGATCAGTTACTGCTGCTAAAATGGCACGTTATCAATATTTAAGTGAGTTTGAACGTGGTGTTACAGTCGGCGCACGAGCGATGGGACACAGCATCTCCGAGGTAGCGATGAAGTGAGGATTTTCACGTACGACCATTTCACGAGTGTACCGTGAATGAATATCAGGAACCCGGTAAAAAATCAGATCTCCGACATCGCTGCAGCCGGAAAAAGATCTACATCTACATCTACATCCATACTCCGCAAGCCACCTGACGGTGTGTGGCGGAGGGTACCCTGAGTACCTCTATCGGTTCTCCCTGCAAGAACGGGGTCCAACGCGACTGAAAAGAATCGTTCAACGTGACATAAGTGCAATCCTGCCACAAACTGTTGCAGATTTCAATGCTGGGCCATCAACAAGTGTAAGCATGCGAACCATTCAACGAAACATTATCGATATGGGCTTTCGGAGACAAATACCCATCGTGTAGCCTTGATGATTGCGCTATACAAAGCTTCACGCATCACCTGGGTCCGTCAACACCGACACTGGACTGATGATGACTGGAAACATGTTGCCTGGTCAGACGAGTCTCGTTTCAAATTGTATCGAGCGGGTGGACGTTTACGGATATTGAGGTAATCTCATGAGTCCCTGGACCCTGCGTGTCAGCAGAGGATTGTTCAAGCTAGTGGAGCCTCTGTAATGGTGTGAGGCGTGTTCATTTGGAGTGATATGGGACCCCTTATACGTCTACATACGACTCTGGTAGGTGAACGTACGTAAGCTTCCTGCGTGATCAGCTGCATCTATTTACGTTCATTGTGCATTGTGCATTAATAATGCATAAAAAATAGGAGTGCGGGTAAGCTACTACAAACAGCATAGTGAATGCATTGTAGTGGCCAAGATAGACACGAAGCCCACGCCTCCTACATTAGTAAAAGTTTATATGCCAACTAGCTCTGCAGATGATGAAGAAATTGATGAAATGTATGATGAGATAAAAGAAATTATTCAGGTAGTAAAGGGAGACGAAAATTTAAGTCATGGGTGACTGGCATTCAACAGTAGGAAAAGGAAGAGAGGGAAACGTAGTAGGTGAATATGGATTAAGGCTAAGAATTGAATGAGGAAGCCGCCTGGTAGAATTCTGCACAGAGCATAACTTAATCATAGCTAACACTTGGTTCAAGAATCATGAAAGAAGGTTGTATACACGGAAGAACCCTGGGGATACTAAAAGGTTTCAGATAGATTATATAATGGTAAGACAGAGATTTAGGAACCATGTTTTAAATTGTAAGACATATCCAGTGGCAGATGTGGACTCTGACCACAATCTATTGGTTATGAACTGTAGATTAAAACTGAAGAAACTGGAGAAAGGTGGAAATTTAAGGAGATGGGACCTGGATAAACTGAAAGAACAAGAGGTTGTACAGAGTTTCAGGGAGAGCTTAAGGGAACAATTAACAGGAATGGGGGAAAGAAATACAGTAGAAGAAGAACGGGTAGCTTTGAGGGATGAAATAGTGAAGGCAGCAGAGGATCAAGTAGGTAAAATGACGAGGGCTAGTAGAAATCCTTGGGTAACAGAAGAAATTTTAAACTTAATTGATAAAAAGAGAAAATACAAAAATGCAGTAAATGAAGCAGGCAAAAAGGAATACAAACGTCTCAAAAATGAGATCGGCAGGAAGTGCAAAATGGCTAAGCAGGCATGGCTAGAGGACAAATGTAAGGAGGTAGAGGCTTATCTCAATAGGGGTAAGATAGATAATGCCTACAGGAAAATTAAAGAGACCTTTGGAGAAAAGAGAACCACTTTCATGAATATGAAGAGCTCAAATGGAAACCCAGTTCTAAGCAAAGAGGGGAAAGCAGAAAGGTGGAAGGAGTATATAGAGGGTCTATATAAAGGCGATGTACTTGAGGACAATACAGTGGAAATGGAAGAGGATGTAGATGAAGATGAAATGGGAGATAAGATACTGCGTGAAGAGTTTGACAGAGCACTGAAAGACCTGAGTCGAAACAAGGTCCCCGGAGTAGACAACATTCCATTAGAACTATTGACGGCCTTGGGAGAACCAGTCCTGACAAAACTCTACCGTCTGGTGAGCAAGATGTATGAGACAGGCGAAATACCCTCAGACTTCAAGAAGAATATAATAATTCCAATCCCAAAGAAAGCAGGTGTTGACAGATGCGAAAATTACCGAACTATCAGTTTAATAAGTCACAGCTGCAAAATACTAACGCGAATTCTTTAGAGACGAATGGAAAAACTGATGGAAGCCGGCCTCGGGGAAGATAAGTTTGGATTCCATAGAAATGTTGGAACACGTGAGGCAACACTGACCTTACGACTTATCTTAGAAGAAGGATTAAGGAAAGGCAAACCTACGTTTCTAGCATTTATAGACTTATAGAAAGCTTTTGACTATGCTGACTGCAATACTCTCTTTCAAATTCTAAAGGTGGCAGGGGTAAAATACAGGGAGCGAAGGACTATTTACAATTTGTACAGAAAACAGATGGCAGTTATAAGAGTCGAGGGGCGTGAAAGGGAAGTAGTGGTTGGCAAGGGAGTGAGACAGGGTTGTAGCCTCTCCCCGATGTTATTCAATCTGTATATTGAGCAAGCAGTAAAGGAAACAAAAGAAAAATTCGGAGTAGGTATTAAAATCCATGGAGAAGAAATAAAAACTTTGAGGTTCGCCAATGACATTGTAATTCTGTCAGAGACAGCAAAGGACTTGGAAGAGCAGTTGAACGGAATGGACAGTGTCTTGAAAGGAGGATATAAGATGAACATCAACAAAAGCAAAACGAGGATAATGGAGTGTAGTCGAATGAAGTCGGGTGATGCTGAGGGAATTGGATTAGGAAATGAGACACTTAAAGTAGTAAAGGAGTTTTGCTATTTGGAGAGCAAAATAACTGACGATGGTCGAAGTAGAGAGGATATAAAATGTAGACTGGCTATGGCAAGGAAAGCGTTTCTGAAGAAGAGAAATTTGTTAACATCGAGTATAGATTTAAGTGCCAGGAAGTCGTTTCTGAAAGTATTTGTATGGAGTGTAGCCATGTATGGAAGCGAAACATGGATGATAAATAGTTTAGACAAGAAGAGAATAGAAGCTTTCGAAATGTGGTGCTACAGAAGAATTCTGAAGATTAGATGGGTAGATCACATAACTAATGAGGAGGTATTGAAGAGAATTGGGGAGGAGTTTGTGGCACAACTTGACTAGAAGATGGGATCCGTTGGTAGGAAATGTTCTGAGGCATCAAGGGATCGCCAATTTAGTATTGGAGGGCAGCGGGCAGGGTAAAAATCGTTGAGGAAGACCAAGAGATCAATACACTAAGCAGATTCAGAAGGATGTAGGTTGCAGTAGGTACTGGGAGATGAAGCTTGCACAGGATAGAGTAGCATGGAGAGCTGAATCAAACCAGTCTCAGGACTGAAGACCAAAACAACAACAATATGCATTCAGACGGACTTGGGCAATTCCAGCAGGACATTGCGACTCCCCAAGCGTCCAGAATTGCTACAGAGTGGCTCCATGAAACATTTCTGAGTTTAAACACTTCCACTGACCACCAGACTCCCCAGACATAAACATTATTGAGCATATCTGGGATGCCTTGCAATGTGCTGCTCAGAAGAGCTCTCCACCCCCTCGTACTCTTACCGATTTATGGACAGTCTCGCAGTATTCATGGTATCTGTTCCCTCTAGTACTACTTCAGGCATTAGTCGAGCCCATGCCACGTCGAGTTACGGCGCTTCTTCGTGCTCGCGGTACCCCGACACAGTATTAGGCAGGTTTACCAGCTCCTTTGGCTCTTCAGTCTAAATTCCGCGTCTGTAATTTGGATTTCATCTTTTCCATTGCAGTTTCTGAAGATCCAGTCATAAGAAATAAATTTTTTGATTGCTCTCAACTGAAAATAAAACAAATGACGATCACTTCCGATTGTAAAAGTTTTGGCGTTAAGTTCTTGTTCGAGCATATCCACCAGTCCTTTTCATCGGAACACCACGTAAGAGCCCTCGGGTCATCTACATGCAGCGTAAACTGAGGAGTTCAGACTCGGACAGGGAGGTTATTGGACTTTTGCTCGAACTTCTTCGGGCGCTAATTTCAGTGAGCGCAGATTACAATGGCCGCAGTTTACACGACAGGCGTCCCCAGTTCCCACAAGAGCTGACCCTTCTCTCCTGCTGCATGTCTTAATCCATGCAAGAGGTTTGCATTTGTCCCATCAAGGCTTGCTGAGACTTCATTCAGTTTTAAAAGATAGATCGATTGTAGGAGAGTGTGAAAAATATGGTCATGCTATACTGTAGGTATAGTGTAGGTGTGGAAAAGAGGAAAAATGATGAAATATCAGGGTCTAAAAGGTATCTGTATCTTAACAGACTGCATACATGGTTTTTAAACTATATAGGATGCAAGTCAGAGCGACATGCAGCCATAGAGTTATGAATTCTTTAAGCCACTCGTGATAGCTACATTGTAATGTGCCAAACCAGGGAGTCAACCATTTTGTATTCGTGCTATGCTGTTAAGAGTTTGTTCTACCAACGAATATGATGGTAGTTTGCAAAGTTTTCCTACATCCATACTCATATTTATAATATAAGAACATATACTTCGGATGTCCTAATGAATGACAAATGGCTCTGAGCACGACGCGACTTAGTTTCTGAGGTCATCAGTCGCCTAGAACTTAGAACTAATTAAACCTAACTAACCTAAGGACATCACACACATCCATGCCTGAGGCAGGATTCGAACCTGCGACCGTAGCGGTCACGCGGTTCCAGACTGAAGCGCCTAGAACCGCACGGCCACACCGGCCGGCCAATGAATGACACTTACCTTTAACGTATAGCAGTAATTTACCTTCAAAAAAATTGACTGGATAACTCTCGAATGATTAAACTACAATAAGGGCTGCAATAAGCTTTGTGTTCTTGCTGGCAAATTTATTTTTTGTGGCACGACGTGTTCTCAAACTCTACTGATCAGTTATATCGAAGTGGCGCTTCTGGAACCTTATCCACGCATGGATGAATTTTTGCGGACGTCCATGATGGAAACCAATCCTGGCAAAGGGTAGTTACGGTTCCGTAGAAATATAGGAACACACGATACTGAACATTAGAATATAGGCAAAACCAAATCCATAGTCCATATTTTGTGAATAAAAGTTCATCGACTGTCTCTGTTTGGGTTTTTCACGTTTTTGTAGAGAATTCCATGGAAAAGTAAAAGGTTTCGGAAACCTGATCTATGGTAGGGAGATTTTTCTACATCTCCATTTGTATCTAGACCACATTAAGGTGTGTGGTGGAGGGCATTTCTGGTGCCACTATCATTTCCCCCTTTCCCCATACGATTCTCTAACAGTAGGCCTCCGTTATTGTGTTGGCCTTCAGTCCCAAGACTGGTTTGATGCAACTCTCCAGGTCACTCTACACTGTTCAGGCCTTTGCATCCCGGGATAACTGCTGTAACCTACATCTGTTTGAATATGGTTGACTGTATTAATCTGTTTGTCTCCTTTTACAATTTTTACCATTTACAACTCCCTCCAATACTAAAGTGATGGTTCCTTCATCTACATCTATATGTACACTCTGTAAACATATTTAAATACCTGCCAGAGGGTTCATCGAACCACCTTCACAATAATTCTGCCGGCCGGAGTGGCCAGCGGTTCTAGGCGCTACAGTCTAGCACCGCGAGACCGCTACGGTCGCAGGTTCGAATCCTGCCTCGGGCATGGATGTGTGTGGTGTCCTTAGGTTAGTTAGGTTTAAGTAGTTCTAAGTTCTAGGGGACTGATGACCTCAGAAGTTGAGTCCCATAGTGCTCAGAGCCATTTGAACCACAATAATTCTCTGTTATTCCACTCTCGAACAGCGTGGAAACAACGAACACACACACACACACACACACACACACACACACACACACACACACACATATATATATATATATATATATATATATATATATATATATATATATATATATATATATATGAGTTCATCAGTCCCCTAAAACTTAGAACTACTTAAACCTAACTAACCTAAGGACATCACACATATCCATGCCCGAGGCAGGATTTGAAGCTGCGACCGTAGCGGTCGTGCGGTTCCAGACTGAAGCGCCTAGAACCGCTCGACCACTCCGGCCGGCTTGTCAGCCACAGACAGCACCTGGAATCTGTTTGTCAGACTAACCGGGAAGATCTTACGTTTGGCCCCCCGGGAAGCCTTTCACAGCCTGCCACACCACGAGGCGACCTCCCACTCGATCACAGGTAAGGGTCAACCTTCATGCGCGCCGTAACTAGGCTTGCCTTCGGTGCCGACCGATCGGCGGACAGAGACGTGCTGGACGTCCGTTGGATTTTCACGGCTGACCCACAGGAGTGATGCCCGTGCACTGCAGCTTCAAGTTGCGTGACTGAAGCCATCACCGACTGGAGCTGAGAGCGAAGTGTCACCAACTCGGTTCGCATCCGCACACAGCAATCACAATCGCTACCCATACTAAAGACCGCGAAAAACTACACTTCAAACAAAGGACTATCGAGACGCGCTGTGGAACTCTGCTGTAGACACAGACGAAAATGCAACAACAGTGCCTTATACATTATATTAACAAGCGGGCATTGAAAAAGTAAACTACCAAAACACACAGGAGAGGCTAAATAAGTCGCTCCTGATTAGGAACTTCTAATATATCGCAAAAATCGGTTTACTTTCCGACACAAGTGAAAGTGCGAGAACTGAGTCTATTAAATATTAAATTAACACGCAAAAATTCGAAAACCAAACTACCGAAGCACGCAGATGAAACAGTATAATTCGCTCCTGGTTAAGACCTTGTAAAACGTCACAAAATCGCTTACTTCCCTGTTGCTGCTCTCTCTTGGCCGGCGGGTGCTGGTTGACTTAATATCTTAGAATGTGTTCTGTCAACGAAACCCTTCTTTCGGTCAAGTTACACCACAAATTTATTTTCTTCGCAGTTTTGTGGAGTACTTTCTCATTAGTTGTGTGATCTATCCTCTAATCTTCAGCATTGCTCTGTAGCACCACACTTAAAGAATTTCTATTCTCAGCTTGTCAACATTGCGTATCATCACGTTTCACTACTATACACTTACATTTATAGTCAGTGTTAAAATTTCCTTTCAGAAACGCTTTTCTTGCCATATATTTTACATCCTCGCTATTTCAGCCATCATCAGTTCTTTTTTTTGTGCCCAAGTAGAAAAACCGATCTACTACTTTTAGAACATCATTTCCTAATATAATTCTCGCACCGTTTAATTCAGCTGCATTCCATTATCTTTATTTTGCTTTTGCTGATGTTCATCATATACCCTCTTTTCAAGACACTGTCCGCTCTATTCGAGTCCTCTCCCAAGTCCTTTGCCGTCACTGTGATCCACAAACTTCGAAGTTTTTATTTCTTCTACCCGAAATTTAATTCCTTCTCCAAATTTTTCTTTAGTTCCCTCTGGTGTTTACTCAGTGCACAGACTGAGTATCAATACTACTCCTTCGAGCATTAAGACTCATAACTGTCGTCTGGTTCCTGTACAAGTTCTGTATAGCCCTTCGCACTCTGTATTTTACTCCTATTACTTCCAGATTTTCGAAGAGTGCACTCCAGTCAACATTGTCAAAAGCTTTCTGTAAGCCTCCTGGTTCGCGGGAAGAACAACTGCCGGAAAGCCTCCGTGCGCGCTCGAATCTCTCTAATCTTACATTCGTGATCTCCTCGGGAGGTATAAGTAGGTGGAAGGAATATATTTGATACCTCATCCAGAAACGCACCCTCTCGAAAACTGGACAGCAAGCTACACCGCGATGCAGAGCGCCTCTCTTACAGAGTCTGCCATTTGAGTTTGCTAAACATCTCCGTAACGCTGTCACTCTTACCAAATAACCCTGTGACGAAACGCGCCGCTCTTCTTTGGATCTTCTCTATCTCCTCTGTCAACCCGACCTGGTTCGGATCCCACACTGATGAGGAATACTCAAGTATAGGTCGAACGAGTGTTTTGTAAGCCACCTCCTTTGTTGATGGACTACATTTTGTAAGGGCTCTCCCAATGAATCTCAATCTGGCACCCGCCTTACCAACAATTAATTTTATATCATCATTCCATTTCAAATCGTTACGCACGCGTACTCCTAGATATTTTACAGAAGTAACTGCTACCAGTGTTTGTTCCGCTATCGTATAATCATACAAGAGAGGATCCTTGTTTCTATGTATTCGCAATACATTGCATTTGTCTATGTTAAGGGTCAGTTGCCACTCCCTGCACCAAGTGCGTATCCGCTGCAGATCTTCCTGCATTTCTCTGTAATTTTCTAATGCTGCAACTTCTCTGTACACTACAGCATCATCCGCGAAAAGCCGCATGGATCTTCCGACACAATCAATTCACTATTTCAGTTAGATAAAACCTGCCCGCTCACGGCGTGACTTTCTGCTGCTTGTCCTAGATGTCCGAAGATAACCCTGTAAGTCGAAAACCGGTTAACACAATAAAAGTAATACTGTAGAACAAAAGCAAACTGTTGCTTTTCATTTATTATAATATTGTTCTACCAAGAACCGACGGAAGATTCAGTTAACATGCTAATGTTTGCCAAACCTTACCTTGGCCAGCAAGATCGCCGGATCTCTCCACAACTAAGAACGTTGGAGCTTTGTGGGCAGGGCCGTCCAACTATCTTGGGAATTCGACGGTCTAACGTGCCAGTTGGACTGGATTTGGCAATATATCTCTCAGGGGGACATCAAACAACTGTATCAATCAATGCCAAGCCGAATAACTGCTTGCACAACGGCCAGAAGTGGAACAACGCGTTATTGACTTGCTCAGTTTGTGGAGCTGTTTTTCTTGAATAAATCATCCAGTTTTTCTGAAATTGTAATCATTTTTTTCGTCTTAGAGTGTAGTATATTGTTATTTTATACAAAGATAGTGGATGTATGCCCTCACTTCACGTACACTAAAGTTCTTGTTAATTAGAATTTTTTTTATTGCATAAATTTTTTGCCATTTTATGTGTATATAACTGTTCAGTCCCACTTTTTAACGCGTTAAACAATTCACTAATATTCCTAATACTTTACATTACAGACTTTTGTTTTATGTAACTATCACAACCATAGTAATACTGTTATTACATTTGCTCCTGGAAGCTACACGTAGCGTTACTACACGTGGCCAACGTCTTCAAACAAGTGCAATGGTGTTCTCCTGTCGGTGATATTCTTGGACGGCTCTAGTTGTGATTCAGTAACCTTATACTCGGTGACTATTAAATTCGATCCATTTGCGTAATGAATCATTACAAATTTCTCTGCGCAGAGAGTTATTTGTCCGTATTTTCACAATGCTAATATTTCGTCGAGGTCGTCTAGGTTTTGCTATAATTATTATAAAATTAAGCTTCTTGTAGTTACGTTTAGGATAGCTCTTAAGACTACACCAGAAGCTCTTTATGTTTAACACTAACAATAACGATTGTGTTACACTTTCCTTCTCCGTATATCTCTCTCATTGTCATTCTAAAGAAAACAAAATTACAACTTCAACGATGATGACACTGAAATGTGTACTCACAATGTAGTGCGGTCGGTGTATATTGTTCCAGAAGAATAGTGTAGATCTCTTTCCTTTCATACATTCTCGAAACTAAATTACATTTTTGGCTGACATTTTCACTTGTGATGAGGAGTAAATTAAGAGTTCTGGTTTTATTTTCCTGAGCATTAAAAACAACTATCTAATGTAGCACAATTACTACCGCTGGCTGTGATCAGAAAGTACTGATGATCTGCCTGCCAATAGTGATCCTGCTAAAACTGAAGCCTTAAATTTCTTTTCACTATCACTTCTTGTTTTCTGCTACTCATAATGTACTACTCTCGTTGGACTTTACCAAAAGTAATTCTTATTCCTATACTATGTCTGTAGACAGTTTCAGTAATCTTTAGTAATTATTCGTGTCACTCTCAGTGAATTTTAGTTGCAGTGGTATTGCTTTGTTAATGTTTAGTTCCTTGCGTGCATCCTAACTATTCTGGACTGTTGCGAGTTTGTACCGCTCATGAGCCGCAACCGGAATAAATGCTTTAGTATTTATTATCTCGTCTAGCGCAAAAATAATTAAAATATAATTAGTAATTACTGAGGTAATCCAGGCTGTTGAGCCGAAGCAAATTCGCTACCACGCTGCAAATTAACATTTGTTGTAGCCCATGCAACCAACGCGGTTCTGCCGCTTGGAGTAGATACGTCTAACATGGATATTTGTTTGTTCGTCTTCTATGCATTCCTGTACCATTCATCCGATTGCGGTGGAATCCTGGTGAGTTGCTGTGTGTGTGCACTCCTGAAGGTTTCTGTGGCTGTAAGAGCCGTCAGTCAACCGTGGGGGCGAGAGCAGCACGAAAGGGGGATGACACTGCAGCTTAACCGAGGAACTTGTTCAAAAATTTCAACCAAATTTTTTATATTCATGACTTGGTATTTATATGAATATTTGTACATAAATACTGTTGGGACACCACACCCCTCCCCTCCTCCAGCCCCCTACTACCCTTAATGGTGAGAGTGGGGCTGAGAAACTGTGTCGTGTAAAAATATTCTATAAGGAACAACATTCGCACCCCTAGGAACGTGGCTGTGTGGCCTGAGGGTGCAAAGTAGGTGACATATCGACATATGTCTAGGACGACTGAAGTAACATCTTTCAAAATTGATACACGTATCAGAGCAAAAATTATTGTGGCAGTAAGACTCCCGTAACCGCTATGTCTGAGGACGGAGATGAAAAGAAGTGACACAAAATAAATTTCATCCAAATTTGGTATGCATATGATTCATCATATGTACATGTAAAGTTGTCTGCTTTGTACATGTGTATCTACAGGGTGTTTCAAAAATGACCGGTATATTTGAAACGGCAATAGAAACTAAACGAGCAGCGATAGAAATACACCGTTTGTTGCAATATGCTTGGGACAACAGTACATTTTCAGGCAGACAAACTTTCGAAATTACAGTAGTTACAATTTTCAACAACAGATGGCGCTGCAAGTGATGTGAAAGATATAGAAGACAACGCAGTCTGTGGGTGCGCCATTCTGTACGTCGTCTTTCTGCTGTAAGCGTGTGCTGTTCACAACGTGCAAGTGTGCTGTAGACAACATGGTTTATTCCTTAGAACAGAGGATTTTTCTGGTGTTGGAATTCCACCGCCTAGAACACAGTGTTGTTGCAACAAGACGAAGTTTTCAACGGAGGTTTAATGTAACCAAAGGACCGAAAAGCGATACAATAAATGATCTGTTTGCAAAATTTCAACGGACTGGGAACGTGACGGATGAACGTGCTGGAAAGGTAGGGCGACCACGTACGGCAACCACAGAGGGCAACGCGCAGCTAGTGCAGCAGGTGATCCAACAGCGGCCTCGGGTTTCCGTTCGCCGTGTTGCAGCTGCGGTCCAAATGACGCCAACGTCCACGTATCGTCTCATGTGCCAGAGTTTACACCTCTATCCATACAAAATTCAAACGCGGCAACCCCTCAGCGCCGCTACCATTGCTGCACGAGAGACATTCGCTAACGATATAGTGCACAGGATTGATGACGGCGATATGCATGTGGGCAGCATTTGGTTTACTGACGAAGCTTATTTTTACCTGGACGGCTTCGTCAATAAACAGAACTGGCGCATATGGGGAACCGAAAAGCCCCATGTTGCAGTCCCATCGTCCCTGCATCCTCAAAAAGTACTGGTCTGGGCCGCCATGTCTTCCAAAGGAATCATTGGCCCATTTTTCAGATCCGAAACGATTACTGCATCACGCTATCTGGACATTCTTCGTGAATTTGTGGCGGTACAAACTGCCTTAGACGACACTGCGAACACCTCGTGGTTTATGCAAGATGGTGCCCGGCCACATCGCACGGCCGACGTCTTTAATTTCCTGAATGAATATTTCGATGATCGTGTGATTGCTTTGGGCTATCCGAAACATACAGGAGGCGGCGTGGATTGGCCTCCCTATTCGCCAGACATGAACCCCTGTGACTTCTTTCTGTGGGGACACTTGAAAGACCAGGTGTACCGCCAGAATCCAGAAACAATTGAACAGCTGAAGCAGTACATCTCATCTGCATGTGAAGCCATTCCGCCAGACACGTTGTCAAAGGTTTCTGGTAATTTCATTCAGAGACTACGCCATATTATTGCTACGCATGGTGGATATGTGGAAAATATCGTACTATAGAGTTTCCCAGACCGCAGCGCCATCTGTTGTTGAAAATTGTAACTACTGTAATTTCGAAAGTTTGTCTGCCTGAAAATGTACTGTTGTCCCAAGCATATTGCAACAAACGGTCTATTTCTATCGCTGCTCGTTTAGTTTTTATTGCCGTTTCAAATATACCGGTCATTTTTGAAACACCCTGTACTTAGAAAAATAAGGCGTTGCAACGCATACCAGGCACACAGTTTGAAAGCTAAAACAGCCCCCCTTCCGCTCACAGTTTATGTTGGAGACAAAAGAAGTTCGAAGGAAACGGTCTCTTGTTGGAATTCGTAAGCGTTTCTCCGGCAACAGACGGGAAGGGACGATTGCAATATAAGTATCTAGCGCAGTAGCTCCGCTAATGACACTGTTTCACTGTCACTTTAGATCAATTTATGCAGTTTAAAGTAACGGTTAAAGGGAGGGACATAGAGTAAGTGCACGGAGTTGTATCAGCGGCAGCGCCCACGGTGACGTGCGGCTATGGCGTTGACGACTTTTGCATAACGCCTGTATGTGTTCACTTTGGAGGCAGCTCTTCCCGAAAGGTGAGTTTTTTTTCACACATACTTTCTTCGTTTGACGGAAGCTAAATGTTCCACTTTCATATGTGTTTTGAATACTTCTTTAATTTTTTAAATTTTCTTTTCTAACAATGGCGAATATGGCACGTCCAGTCTGTTCTCGATTTCAAACTCGTCGTTTGTTATTCTGATTGTAGCTGTGCGACCTATATCATCGTCTTGCATTTAAATGTGTATCTGCTTAGAAAGAAAAGAGGCCATTCAACGCACGCCCGTACAGCTAGTTCTTAAGAAAATACTGTAAATACCGGATGGTTATAATTAAAGTACTGCGACTCACGGAGGTTCAGTGTTGGCTGTAACTATCGTATGGTAGCGAAACTTGGTAGATATGCCAATGAGTTAATGAGGAACCGATTTACTTTATAAATAAATCAGTTCCAGTTTTGGCCACCAACTGCATACTTCGCGCTGTAGACGTTTTGTGTGAATTTATTACGTCCAAGCTGTGATTTCACAAACCATAACGTGAGTGAACATTATGGCTATCGAGAAGAGAGACCGTGCACTGTTAATGAAACTATTTTATGTGAACAGCGGCAGTCGCAGTGCTGCACTGAGCGAGAATTGCCAACTGAAGGGTCTGAGGAGAGGCCGACGTCACAAAGTTGTTTAAAGAAGGAGTGACAGCCCCGCAAGATACGCAGAACTTCTGTGAAGTTCGGAGGGTTGGAGAAAAAGTACTGACGGAAGTTAAGCTGTGAGGGCGGCTCGTGAGTCGTGGGTGTATAGCTCAGTAGGTAGAGGACTTGTCTGTGAAGGGCAGGGAATCCAGCTTCGAATTCTGGTTCGGCATACACTTTTGATCTTCTAGGAAGTTTCAGGTCAGGTCTTAACACCACTACAGAGTGAAAATTCATTCTGGAAAAAAAAATGAAGAAACACTTGAACAAGTGGAAAAGTTACCTCCGATCCGAAAGTATGAAGAATTACCAAACAATAGCTATTGGCTATGTTTTAAAATACAGTAATGGAAAGAAAAATCGCAATTTCAAGAAGGAATTGTGTGACATAAACGAAGGTTGGTAGGCATGTTTCTCATCTGAAAGACGACGTCTATTCAAATTTCGAGCAAGTCGCATGAGAGTGGCATTAGTAGCGCCACTATGAGGATGCAAATGAAGTTTATTTAAAATACACGCTATAACGGTGTAAGACGTGTATATTTCTTGTGGTGTCACCGCTAGACACCACACTTGCTAGGTGGTAACTTAAATCGGCCGCGGTCCTGTAGTACATGTCGGACCCGCGTGTCGCCACTGTGGGATCGCAAACCTAGCGCCACCACAAGGCAGGTCTCGAGAGACTGAGGAGACCTCGTCCCCAGTTGTACGGACAACATAGCTAGCGATTGGACGTGCTAAGCCTTGCTCTCATTTGCCGAGAGATAGACAGTAGAATAGCCCTCTGCTAAGTTAACTGGCGACCACCTAGCAAGGCGCCATTTGTATCAGTGCCTATAGCTTACTAATATTCAAGAGAGATGTATTCCAAGGACTAATTAAAAGTTAAGTAACAAGCATCTACGTACTTTTCTTCTTATTCATTTATAAGTTCTCATGTTCCAGACTTCACGCCCGTCTGCGTTAGCCTTGCGTGCCCTATCGGCTACAGCATTGTGTCTAGGCTGTATGGTCTAGACACAACATTTCTATTGTCTATTGTCAAACCACAATTTATGAAAGATGTTTATATTTTATTAATATGATTAAGTAGGAATAATTAATATTTGTCATGTTGGAAATAATTGTGGTAGCAGGGAATGTCTGCACCAAAGTATTGTTGATGGGAGAGACCGCACATTGATATAATTTTAAAAAAGGGCGGGAGAGACCGAGTATGGATACATTTTAAGAAAAGAGCGGGAAAGACCGCGCATTGATGCATTTTGTAATGGTAGCAGGGATTGTCTGCACCAGAAAGCGTTGTTGGCGGCAGAGACAGCACTTCAGCGTTCGTAGGAAGTCAGTAGTAAGTGAGACGTGAAGCGAGTCGGTAGCAGGTCTGAAGCGAGAGGTTGAGAGGAGCGGTGTGCCTGTCAGCCACCAGCTATGATTTACAAGAGATTATAAACGGACGTACAGAGACATCAGCTAACTATTATCATAAGAGGAACTAATATTATTGAATTATTTTTTTTTCGATCAACTCAAGACTACTGAAGGTATGTTTGCGCAGTGCTAGTTGTAAGATTATTGTAAAAAGTCAGTCCCATTTGAACGTTAGTAAAATCATTTCATTACCAACAGTAAATATTTGAAGAATCGTTTTCAGAATATAATTAATTTTTGTCAACACTATTGCATTACTGATTATAATCCATCCCAAAAACCATCAACGTAAAACTTTGCAAAATTTTATTGTTATCAAGAAAAAGTTTAACTATGAATTATGTAACTTCAGTCAAATTAATTAAAGATTAATGTCAGCTTTGCTATTAAAAAATCTCAGCTTTGGTAATAAATACAGCCACTTATTATGACAGCCCACCACCAGCTAATAGAGTATAGTAAAGCAGGATAAGTATATTCATGTCGCAGTTCGATGTAGCAGTCAGATGGCGATCCAGTAACAGTAAAAAAGGTAAGGAACAGTTTTGGTTTATTGCAGATAACGACTGAGGGCCACGACGACGACACATTCTATGTTTCGTCGAAATAATCAGCAAATCACTTTTAATAAGCAGCATTTAAATTTGTATGCGAAGATTGCACTTATTATTATTGAGAAAGAGAATTAATTTCAAAGGGAAGATTTCATTTGTTATTACTAAGCAAGAGATAGAAATCATAAGGGAAGGTTTCATAGGTTTTTGTAGAAGGGAAGGTTGCGTAACAAAACAGATATAGAGGAGACGGGAAGGTTTCAACGGTCGTGATCGTTAGTCACCTTTGAGACTGGACGTTGTGAGCTGATGTCAGTCACGAATGCCTTAAAGGAGACACAGATGCAATATCAACACCTAACTTTAAACGAGGGCTACGAGAAGCTGGATGTTCCTTCTGCGATATTGTAGAAAGACTTGATAGGAATATAGCCACTGTACGTGACTGCTGGCAGCGGTGGTGACGAGAATGTACGCTTGCAAGAAGACCGGGCTCTGGACTGCCACGTGGAACTCGTGAGAGGGAAGACAATCGTGTCCGCTGTTTGCTCTGGCACAGTGTACACCACCTGCAGCAGCAGCTGGCAGCACACTGACACAACGAACTGCTACAAATCGGTTACCTCAAGGACAGCTCCATGCCAAAAGCTCTGTACCGGGCATTCCTCTCACCCACTAAAGCAGAGTTACTAAATACAGTTTTCCGTAGTTCCTTCACGAAAGAAGATGAAGTAATATTCCAGAATTCGAAACCAGAACAGCTGTTGGCATGAGTGACATAAAAGTAGATATCTTAGGTGTTGTGAAACAACTCAGATCACTTTAGAAAGGCAAGTCTTCCGGTCCAGATGGTATACCAATCAGGTTCCTTTCAGAGTATGCAGACACAATAGCGCATTTCTTAGCAATAATATACATCCGCTCCCTTGACGAAAGGTCTGTTCCTAAAAGTGGACATGGACGGCTGATTTTCTCTATAAGAAATGCTCCAAAAATAATTTATTAGCTATGTGCTACGCACTGTGGGGACGCAAGGGAAATTATTACCAACGAATTAGATTATTCGAGGCTTGACTCCCATATAATAAGTTTACCGTCAGTGTCTGGCATGCACCGAAGTGTGGCTAAGTGGAGGTACCTGATCGGAAATTGCGAATGATGCTTAACCTGCTCATCAGTTCCTGTTATTGTATTATTTATATTAAATTATTTTTATTATTTGTTACTGTCTATATGATGCGTTATTGTACCGAAACCTGCCCCACTTTGGGCGTCACTCCAGTTTTTTCAATTACATTTTGAATCAGGGAACGGGGGTTGCAAATTTTTAACTGAGCTTCCATGACGTAGAATGATAAAATATGAAACCTATATTGTACTTTTTGATACACTCACAGAATTGTATTACTCAATACACTGAAATGCTTCAGATGTCAAGAAAAATTTTCTGTTTTGTTTGCGGTTAAATATGTTGTAGAGTAGAGGTTGAAAATAATGCTTCAGTTGTAAATTTCTTTATTTTCACACGACCGGTTTCGGACTATTATAAGCGCATCTTCAGGTGTCGTAGCTGTGCTGTGGTCCCCGAGCGCCGCGTGTACCACTCGCGGTGTGCTGCCTATGAGCGCAGAATAGGGAGATTTTCAACCTCTGCTATAATGCTCAGTTGCGGATGTTCTTGCAACAGGATTGTTTGTTGTAGGGTATTATTTTCCTTGCGTACAAATACAAAAAAATGTCCCTCAGAAATTATTACAAAATAAGAATCAGACAACTAAAAGTCATGTTAAACATAATTTGGTTTAATTTTAAGGAAAATTTCTGTAATTATCAAAATAATAATAGCTGTTATTATTTATGATTTTTGTACCACTGTTTGAAAATCATTTGTAATGTAAATTTTGTAATATATTAATGACATAAAACTTTTAACTTTGAATATAACGATCGTATATTAATATAACTATCTTTGTGTAGCGAGCTGAGCATCGTTCGTCTCTCTATTCTCACTTTTGGCGCGGGTGATTCTCGTTCTGTAATGGAGTAGGGCGTGTAACATTGCTGTGCTGTGTTATGATCTGTAATGCTGTGCTCGGTATTATTATGTGTCTTGTTCTGTTATGTGCAGATTTTGGGTGCTGTACTATTCGAAGATGGAAACTGTTACGGAAACAAGAAATTGCGTAACTGATGAAGACCAATGAGGATTTGCACTATATTTCTAAAATTTATGCATGAATAATCAAAAATCTAGAGTCCTTTTAGTAAAGCTGGAACACATCCTGAATTTGAGCCAGTTTACAGTGATCTCGAGAAGACAATAGTAAAGAAATAAGCTAAGCAAATTATTTCATTTCAAATAGTGCTTTTTTAAATCACGTGCACTAATTCGTCCCAGCTTCCTATTTCGTCTTATGCAGCTTTGAATAATGTTCACCATTAAAGCCCTGTAGACAAACCAAAACACATGGTATCTTTTCTTTACATATCGTCAATAGTAGGATCAAGTGAGGGGATGTAACACTTCATTTGCTGGTCGCCCCCGTGCGCTCTTCCTGTGGCTTTTGTTTACGAGATGGTCAGTTTCTGCGGGAAGGGTGCATTTTTCAACCTGGAGTTGATGGGCCAGCTTTTCCCTGATCGTCTTAAATGGACAGTGGTCTGGACATAAGAAGCCGGCTAAAGGCCGAGTAATTTCCCCGACAAGGCCAGTGTTCCCCAAAATCTGTCGCAGAAATCATCCAAGAATACTGGGAGCAAGTTCAAAGGTATATCAGTGACAGCAAGAAATGGTCACTGAAACGTCTAGAGTCTGATCGACTGGAAGGCCTAAGTCTGTACTAATAATACAACTGCAAAAGCGTCGTATCTTTACATTGAAAATATTTGCCAAAAACTGATTATCGGTGATGTAGAGAGCATCACAGGATACATTAAAATTGTTTTTAAAATCTTTGTCTGTCTATTTGAACACGCTAATCTCCAAAACATTTAGACGAATTTTCATGGGGTTTTCACAGGTAACTTGAGTGTAGCTTGTGACAACATATAGGCTTTATTTTTTCAAAATCAAATCACAGAAAAAGATACCATTCTTTAAAGTTTTTGGAGTCTACTTAGCTTAGTTGTTCCTATATTTACCTCACTGACACGTTCATCTCAGACTAGTACAGCAAAGAACGAATAGATGACACTGTTAGTTAAGCAGTACACCGAATAATCTAGCTTTGTATTGCACCAAAGAACCAACAGATCGCGCTTTTTCTTTCTTCAGTGACGGAAGTATTTTGGGAAGTTTACGTCAGAGACAGTATTAATCACCAAATGGTTCAAATGGCTCTGAGAACTATGGGACTTAACATCTGAGGTCATCAGTCCTCTGGACTTAGAACTACTTAAACCTAGCTAACCTAAGGACAGCACACACATCCATGCCCCAGGCAGGATTCGAACCTGCAACCGTAGCAGTAGCGCGGTTCTGGACTGAAGCGCCTAGAACCGCTCGGCCACAACGGCAGGCATGAAGCACCGCAATCTTATCTTTACTAATGCAAACTAATATTGAATGTTCTTGGATAGGGTATATGGATTTATTGATTTCGGTTTGTGTATTAAAAACATAACGGAATTGCTGTGCTTCTTTCGATAGATTTTTTGACTTCTTGGCTAGGAAAAATGAGTTTATTGATTTTCCTTGGCGGTTTGGTTGCATACAATTCACATTTTCATTTTGTTTTGTTTACACATAAAAATGCCTAGAGCCGGCCGTTGGTGGCCGAGCGGTTCTGGCGCCACAGTCTGGAACCGCGCGACCGCTACGGTCGCAGGTTCGAATCCTGCCTCGGGCATGGATGTGTGTGTTGTCCTTAGGTTAGTTAGGTTTAAGTAGTTCTAAGTTCTAGGGGACTTATGACCTCGGCAGTTGAGTCCCATAGTGCTCAGAGCCATTTGAACCATTTTGAAAATGCCTAGAAAACAGTTGAATGTCATCAATACACTAGAATGGCTAAAGGACTGAGGATCATGTGAACTCAAGAATCCGATTAAAATAGTGAGGTGAGATTTACTGTGGCTCGAGAACATCAGTTTAACTTGCTCTTTAGAAACTCCACACGAAAGAGAGGCGTGGTGTAACTCTGATCGAGGTTGTCATGCACTATCTCGCTCGGCACTACATACACTAATGGAAATGGAAAAAAGAACACATTGACACCGGTGTGTCAGACCCACCATACTTGCTCCGAACACTGCGAGAGGGCTGTACAAGCAATGACCACACGCACGGCACAGCGGACACACCAGGTACCGCGGTGTTGGCCGTCGAATGGCGCTAGCTGCGCAGCATTTGTGCACCGCCGCCGTCAGTGTCAGCCAGTTTGCCGTGGCATACGGAGCTCCGTCGCAGTCTTTAACACTGGTAGCATGCCGCGACAGCGTGGACGTGAACCGTATGTGCAGTTGACGGACTTTGAGCGAGGGCGTATAGTGGGCATGCGGGAGGCCGGGTGGACGTACCGCCGAATTGCTCAACACGTGGGGCGTGAGGTCTCCACAGTACATCGATGTTGTCGCCAGTGGTCGGCGGAAGGTGCACGTGCCCGTCGACCTGGGACCGGACCGCAGCGACGCACGGATGCACGCCAAGACCGTAGGATCCTACGCAGTGCCGTAGGGGACCGCACCGCCACTTCCCAGCAAATTAGGGACACTGTTGCTCCTGGGGTATCGGCGAGGACCATTCGCAACCGTCTCCATGAAGCTGGGCTACGGTCCCGCACACCGTTAGGCCGTCTTCCGCTCACGCCCCAACATCGTGCAGCCCGCCTCCAGTGGTGTCGCGACAGGCGTGAATGGAGGGACGAATGGAGACGTGTCGTCTTCAGCGATGAGAGTCGCTTCTGCCTTGGTGCCAATGATGGTCGTATGCGTGTTTGGCGCCGTGCAGGTGAGCGCCACAATCAGGACTGCATACGACCGAGGCACACAGGGTCAACACCCGGCATCATGGTGTGGGGAGCGATCTCCTACACTGGCCGTACACCACTGGTGATCGTCGAGGGGACACTGAATAGTGCACGGTACATCCAAACCGTCATCGAACCCATCGTTCTACCATTCCTAGACCGGCAAGGGAACTTGCTGTTCCAACAGGACAATGCACGTCCGCATGTATCCCGTGCCACCCAACGTGCTCTAGAAGGTGTAAGCCAACTACCCTGGCCAGCAAGGTCTCCGGATCTGTCCCCCATTGAGCATGTTTGGGACTGGATGAAGCGTCGTCTCACGCGGTCTGCACGTCCAGCACAAACGCTGGTCCAACTGAGGCGCCAGGTGGAAATGGCATGGCAAGCCGTTCCACAGGACTACATCCAGCATCTCTACGATCGTCTCCATGGGAGAATAGCAGCCTGCATTGCTGCGAAAGGTGGATATACACTGTACTAGTGCCGACGTTGTGCATGCTCTGTTGCCTGTGTCTATGTGCTTGTGGTTCTGTCAGTGTGATCATGTGATGTATCTGACCCCAGGAATGTGTCAATAAAGTTTCCCCTTCCTGGGACAATGAATTCACGGTGTTCTTATTTCAATTTCCAGGAGTGTATTATAAACTAGCTATCCAGCCACAAATACATTGTGCTAGCCGTTTTAAGCCAGGACCGGTAGCTAATGTTACATGTGAGGTGTGTTTAATAAATAATGTCACAAATTTTTTTCCTCGTCCAATTCCTGTTGAAAATAATGCGGAATTTGTTCTGGGGCATCATGGAATATTCCCGCTTCAGCTCCTATGGCGGCACAAGATATAGCCTTCAAAATGGCGTGTGTTGCAGATACTATTAGGGACTTACAGAATGTCTACAGAGACCTGACAGTAAACAACAGCACGGTGAGTCGTTGGGCGAGGAATTTAGCATCATCGCAAGTAGGTTACACAAAAATATCTGATCTTCTGCTTGGTGGCCAGCCACACACACCTGTGGCCCCTAAAATGTTAGAACATACGGACACTCATTTGAGTTGACTGACGGATCGCAATCAAACACCTCGCCGCCAAACTGTCCATCTCTTTTGCTAGCGCTCACAACACTTCTTTGGGCTGTTTTTCCTCATGCACCCTACAGCCCGGATCTGACACCTTCCGATTTCCGACTTTTTAGCCCCCTGAAAGTTCCTCTCCGCGGGAAGCAGTGCGTGCATGATGGGGAGGTTATTGATGCAACAAGACGTTGCCTCTGACGTCGACCAGTAGAGTGGTACCATTTGGGCAATTAGGCTCTCCCAGTAAGGTAGCGTAAAGCCGCCGCATTGAACGGAGATTGTGTGTCCTCGGATTATGTTGAAAAACGGAGTTTTGCAGCCAAAAATGAGGGAATTATATGGTTTATTGGAATCCTGAATAAAATCAACCTGCTTTCCGAAGTAAAACTTCTTTCATTACTTATTGAACACCCCTCGTAACTTCGTTGAGCGGTTTGGAGTTTGCAAAATGGACGAGTCAGCCGGGAGCCCACCTCAGGTACAGAAGCGCGGGCTCTCTGGGGCAGAGGTGGTGTTTCCGTAGCCTACTTCAGAAGCCAGAATAAGGTGCTAATTCGTGATCAACTGAGTTATTTCTCGTAGAACTGAAAGTCGAGAGATTCAACAAGTGCTGGCGTAGTTTTCGGCTCGAACTTTCCAGTGTTTTAGGCGTGTGCTACCTTTAAGTGAGGCTTACGTGCCTGGCAGGCAGATCCCTTGCATCAAGCAGATCGTGAAGCCAGTAACTACAGTAACTAGACTAACGGCATAAGCATTCGCAAAGTGGGGCAGGAGGGGTACTTCCTCCTTCCTGGAATCTGAGTACAGACTTTTTATTCAATATAGAATTCTTTCGAATTTCTGACAGTCACGATCTCCAACAAACAGCACAATTAATATTGCCGTCCGCGACAAGGAATACTCCAGCGTTAGGGTTTTCTTAGTTCTTACTCTGTTCATGGAAAATCAAGACGATTCCTGCAGTGAGGCTGCGGTTTCGGCACTGATCTGTAGTCGAGATGGATACGATTATCTACAGAAGCGTAGTAATACTTTCATCATTTTCTGTCACTTGCTCCTTCAGGCTTGACACTCATCACCCGAAGAATTAAAATACCATTTCATGCGCTAGAGGAGGACGAGAAATAGATGACATTTCCAGGTAAAAATACGTGCTCTGCTGGACTGTGACCTTCTCAGAGTATGTGGGTGCAACACAGCACCACATGCAGCCACAGGGATGTGACAAACTGGATAGACGATGAATATCTTCGTATAGTCCTAGGCTACTAAAAGCTGATTTTCCCAGTCAGTTCGAGAGTGGATCTGCGAGGTTTCTTGCATTCATGTAGCCTTATATTGGACCTGGGCTACACTTTACCTTATAAACCCCCCAAAAAATGTAGCTATTAAAACACATCGTGTTCAGCTTTATTTATGACAGTCGATAGTAAATAATAGAAATAATGAAAGCGATGCAGTGAATCCATTAACATGGACAGGTGATAAGTTTTATAAGCAAACAGTGTTGTAAAGGATATTAAAACTGTGTAAGCCTCTTTTATCCGGTGTTTCTCACTTCAAGAGGTGTAAATATAGCATCATTGGTGACAGCCAGCTGGGTGTTCTATAGTGATTCGAGAATTTCTGTGTAAATTCTAGAACCACTCAGCCTTCTACCGTATCTAACACACGATATTCTGGATATGAGTGTGGGATGGTAGAATCCTACCTACTGCATGTCACATATTTGTGTGTACAGGTTTAAAATCAGTCGCAGGAAGAAAGTAGAAGCGGCGGTCGGACGACACCGACAAGTAGCTGTTGGACAATCCGTAGGTATTTTAGTGAGTGTGTTAGGAAGAACCATGGAGTTTATATGCAGCTCTGTGCTTATTGTGTCACTGAATATTATTATTAAAACAAGAACAGTTGAAAAAAGTGCTCTTGTAGACTCTTGATGCAACCTTGTTAGAGGCAAGACCCATTTTATGATTCATGTTATGAAACGTCATGGTATCCAAGTCAGCCGGCCGCGGTGGCCGTGCGGTTCTGGCGCTGCAGTCCGGAACCGCGGGACTGCTACGGTCGCAGGTTCGAATCCTGCCTCGGGCATGGGTGTGTGTGATGTCCTTAGGTTAGTTAGGTTTAAGTAGTTCTAAGTTCTAGGGGACTTATGACCTAAGATGTTGAGTCCCATAGTGCTCAGAGCCATTTGAACCATTTTATCCAAGTCAACTTTCTTTCAACTGTAACTCAATTTGTTTCTAACGTTCGACTGTACGAGAGACTTACAGGAAGTTACATATTCATGTGGAAAGTGAGATTTTTTTTGTGTGTGGAAGTCAAATACATCGTTAGTTGACGAAAAGTAAAGTTTGTATGTCTACTTATTTAATAAGTAGAAAGAGTCTAAAAATTCCTGTACCTAGTGTTATTCGATGGAGAAGAAGTCATGACGGTTTCCAGCAGCCGGCTATTCAGTAAAGAAGAGTGGCTGCAAATTCAAAGTAAGTCACCTCGTAAAGAAATGGAAGGTGGTTTGGTGGAATAAGCCGATATAACCGAAATCCACACTCACATTTTAAGTCGTCAGAACGTTAGAATTCTCGGAGATTCCGATTTTTTCCCTAGTTCTTATTTTCCAATTTTTGTTTCAATTTAGCATTGTAGAAGTATGAATAATTTTTTTGTTAATATTTTCCATCTTTATATCAGAACTCGTTGGATGCCTGGATTCAATGATAACTGGATAGAATTGGAAACCAATGAATCAGACAGATTCAATATTCATATGAAGAATATAAAGAAATGTACTTTGTGTATAACATATGAATAACATAAAGACATGTGCTTTGTTTATAACATTGAAGTACGTTTACTGTACACGTACCAAAGAAATCTAACTTAAAAATACTAATTAGATAACTATAAATCTTTTGAGGTACAATAGATTTTGTGTACTTCTTGTCGAATTTAGTTATTGGAGAATGATATGTTTTCAGACTCACCTAATCAGTTACATCAAAATTAGCAACTTTTGAATCATGCCCCATCTTGGAAAAATTTCTGTGAACGCCAATGATGGACGGTAGTGTTTCAGTGAGAGAGGTGGAGTTGGCGAGGGTTAGTGCAACCCAATTAAATACACTCACAAGACAAAGAAATGACGTACCACGAAGGAATTATCCGAATGGGACGGAAGTCTGGAGACTGACGTACATGTACAGGCAAATAAATGATTACAGGTTCAGAAAAACTGGATAATTTATCCAAGAGAAAAGGCTTCACAAATTGAGCAAGTCAACAACGCGTTGGTCCACCTCTGACCCTTATGCAAGCAGTTATTCGCCTTGGCGTTGACTGACAGATCTGTTGGATGTCTTTCTGAGGGATATCGTGTCACACTATGTCCAACTGTCACGTCAGATCGTCAGAATCCAGAGCTGCTTGCAGAGCCCTGCCCCTAAGGCTGCAAACTAGAGACCGGCAACCTTGCTGGGCAAAGTACTGTTCGGAAAGCACAAAGACGAGCCACAGGAACTCTCTTCGTGTGCAGGCGGGCATTATTTGGCTGAATTGTAAGCCCAGGACTGCTTTCCACGAAGGGCAACAGAAGGGGGCGAAGAATATCGTCGACGTACCGCTGTGCAGGTGAGAAGACCCAAAGGGGTCCTCTGGCACCCCAGACCATCAGTCCCGGTTTTCGGGCTGTACAGCGGGCAGCAGTAGGGTTGGTATCCCACGCCTGTCTGGCGCACCTCCAGACAAGTCCTCGCGTGTCATCGGGCTTCAGTTCGGAGCGAGACTCATCACTGAGGACAATTCTACTCCAGTCAATAAGATTCCAGGCCGAATATGTGTCTGGAGAGCCCTCCGGGCAGTGGGGGGATACCAACATGACAGTTGCTCACCGTGTGACCCACAACCAGGATGTGTGTGTGTTTTTTTTTTTTTTTTTTTTTAACAGTGCCCTTTTGGTTGTCATTCGCAGCACCCTTACAGGACAGTGGAACGTCGACGATATTCCACGTTCCGTTTTGTTGGCGTTCAAGACAAGTCTTCCTGGGCTTACATTTCAAGAAAATAATTCCCGCCCATACGCGACGAGAGTTTCTACTGTCTGTCAAACCTTTGCCCATTGATCCTTGCTGACAATCGTCTTAAACTTAAGCCTACTCTTCATCACCCCTAAATTCTGATCTGAATCTATGTCTGCTCCTGGGTGCGCCTTACAATCCAGTTCCTGATTTCGAAATCTCTGCCTGACGATGATGTAATATAAGTGAAATATTCCTGCATGTCCCGGCCTTTCCCAAGTACACCTCCTGCTCTTGTGATTTTTGAACGGAGTATTCGCTATTACTAATTGAAATTTATTTGAGAACTCAAGTCTTTCTCCTCTCTCATTCCTTGTACCAAACCCATATTCTCCCGCAACCCTTTCATCTACCCCACCACGACTATTAGATTTTCATCACACTTTACGTACCGAATTACCCGCTCTATATCCTCATATACTCACCTATCTTCTCATCTTCAGCTTGCGACGTCGCCATGTATACCTGAACTATCGTTGTCGGTGTTGGTCTGCTGTCGATTCAGGTGAGAAGAACCCTATCACTGAACTGTTTACAGTAACACGCTTTCTGGCCTGCCATCCTATTCGTAACGAATCCTTACTCCCGTTATATCATTTTCCGCTCCTGCTGAAATCACCCTATACTCTTCCGACCAGAAATCCCTGTCTTCTTTCCTTCATTGACCCCTACTATATACAGAGTGTCTTTACATTTACCTTTTCAAATTTTGTAGAGTCACTACCACGTTGAAACTTCTGACATTCCACGCCCCGACTCGTAGTACGTTATCCTTTCATTGGTTATCAAATCATTTTCTCATTGTCACCTCCCTCTTGGCAGTCCCCTGAATGAGGGACTATTTTTGAATCATCATGAGACTTTTTCAACTACAGGCCACATGTCCTGTGGGTACATATCATGTGTCCTTAATGCAGATTTCCATTGCCTTCTTCATACGCCGTTGATCATTGCTTATTCTTCCGCCTTGGAGGCAGTTTCCCTCCCCGGAGTAAAGAGAGTGCCCTGAACCTGTCGCCCCTCCGAGATCTTTAGAAGGCCGTTGGCAGAATGAGGGTGACGGCTCATGCCGGAAGTCTTCGGTCGCCGAAGCTGATGATTCATATTAAGAATTTACGCGGTGGTGGGGTTCGACGTCGGGACCGAGGACATTTTGGTTACTAATCGAAAACGCTACCCCTGGACCACGGGTTCTAAACTGAAACTATGACTCCACAACTCATCTCTTTATCTGATATTTTCCTTCGTGTCGACTATATTGACATACGTTTCCATTTAATTTACGAACACAATAAGAATTCATTTAGAAACACCAGAAATAGGGCTATGAGTTTATGTTAGAAGCTGAGAGTACAGGCAATTATGCACTAATACTGTAGCAAAATTCGGCATAGCATCTGTCTCCCCATCCACATCCCACAGGAAATCTTAATACCCTAATAAACAGCAACTGATTTACAAATTTTTATATGAGCAGATTTCACAGTTAGATAGGAAGAGGCGACACCGTTATAAACTTGTTACGGGATGCAGACAAACCTAGAGATAATCAGCAGCTAGTCCAAAGATTGCGGCTGACTCTAAACATAAGTAATTGTAATGTAATACGCATAAACACATGGAAAGATACGGCATCGTTTGACTATGTGGTAAACATGGAACGCTATATTTATTTTGTTAAGAAATTAAATTATGAATGAAAATAAAGATTCTTTGCCAGCCGACTTTCTGTGTATCCTTGAGGTAAGAGAGAGACAGAAAATGCCTCTCATCATTCCCTCTGTACAGAGTCGTGTTAATTCTAATGCAGTGCCTTTCACACTGTACTAGAGGCTTTCATAAGCAATGTCACACTTTCCTTTCTCAGCCAATTTCTGTTGAAAAATGCCGAATTTGTTGTGTGACATCAAGGAATATTTCTACATCAGCCCGTGTGCTCTCATCAAGTTGCAATAGTTGGCGGAACTATCCGTCATCTCCAAAATTGCGTCTGTGCCGGAGGCGAGTTCCAAATAGAGAGCTGTCATTGAGTTTCTCTGGCGGAAAACCTATGGATCGTAGATATTCATAGGCTCTTGCAGGATATCTACGGAGACCTGTCTGTGAACAAAAGCACGGCGAGTCGCTGGGCGAAGCGCCGGTCATCTTCACAACTATGCACAAAAATGCAAACGAACTTCTGTTTCTGCGTGACAACGCAAGGAGCTCCACAAGTCTGCGCACCAGAGAGGAGCTCACAAAACTTCCTTGGACTGTTCCTCCCCATCCGTCCTACAGCCTGGAACTCGCACCTTCCCACTTCCATCTGTCTGTCCGAATGAAGATTGCACTCCAAACAGCAAGACGTTGGCTCCGACCAATCGAGTGGTACCGCCTGTAAGGCGGCGTAAGGGGCCGCATTGAACCGAGATTTTGTTGAAAAATAGTGGAATCACATGGTGTATTGGAATCCTGAATAAAACTAAGCTGCTTTCACAAAAATAACGTGTTCCATTAATTATTGAGCACCCCCCGTTTTTATTGGTTGTTACCACAATAGCAGTGACTGTTACAGTGGCTCCTTGGTTCGAAGAAGGTCATCAAGAGCGCTGGGATACATTCCTGGGAGGTAGTTGGTGGTTAGTACCAGCGAGATAATGGCGGCCTAACAGATCTGGAGAATTCTGTCAGAACTGGCTTGTAAGACGGACATAGCTTTTGTACAAATGGCTGTATAAAGTGGCAATAGAAAATAGTGCCTACACTGAGAGTCTCGTGTTCCCTTTCTGGGACGAATTTTTTAAACAGTACCCAGTAGGGTCATGCGGTGCAAATATTGTCGGTGTCCTGGAGCAGTCAACATGTAGCGTCCGGGTAGTCAGAGTTCATCACAGAGGGTCTCGTGGTGGGCTTTTTGTTTGAGTAAGTCTGCCTCTGAGGCCTCACGCATTCGCATAATTAGTGAGAGATTTTAAAACCGAGATGGCGTCCAGTATACACTATACGCAAATAATAGACGTGATACACGCGATCGAAAGATAATCACAGGCTGCAGTCTGCATAACAGGTCAAGATGCTAAGTCCTATATGATAGATATTATGCCATCATCATCCAGTTTTGCTCCTTGTTCTTAGTATTTCCGTCTCTAGCTCGTCACAAGCCCTTAGCGGCTTACTTGACATCATGTTGTAACTTCCATTTCCTAATGATACTTGATCACAGCCGACCGGAGTGGCCGAGCGGTTCTAGGCGCTACAGTCTGGAACCGCGCGACCGCTACGGTCGCAGGTTCGAATCCTGCCTCGGGCATGGCTGTGTGTGATGTCCTTAGGTTAGTTAGGTTTAAGTCGTTCTAAGTTCTAGTGGACTGATGACCTCAGAAGTTATGTCCCATAGTGCTCAGAGCCATTTGAACCATTTTGAACTCGATCACATGTGAAACGTGATATTAAATACCAGTGCATTCTTTCCTTTCAATTTCAGTGCTTAATATACTTTTTCCTGTTTGTATGTAAATTTTAAATGCAGAACACCTTTCAGTCAATGAGAGGTGACACGTGGGAACGCAGGACGTCTCTGTCGCGCTTGTGAATACAGTAATAGCCCAACTTAAGCCACCCGCGTTTTACGCAAATCCGGAGTTATGCGGTTCGCGTGTCTGAGCCCCGCGTTCCTCTATTCCCCCACTCTGCCGGCTCAGTATATCGCACTTCTTTCGTGCGGTATAGTGTTATCCATGGAGCTTGGTTACGTGATAGATTCTAACTATGCCATGGAAGCGAAACAGAACTGATTCATTTGCATCAAACGAGAAAAGAATATTATTATCTTTGTACTATAAACCGGGAATTGACCGCCACCTGGGAAGACGGAATGAAGATAAAGGAAGTTGAGAATAAAATTTGTAACCACTTCCGCCTGCTCAAAGGCCAACTACTTAATTATCTGGAAACGTTTAGGTCTGCGACGAATATTCTGATCATTTTGTAGTTATATAGTGATCAATGTAGTTTAATCAGACTCATGGTCTCAGGACTCACGGTTAATTAAGTGAAAGACGTGGACTGTCGTATTTTCTAAAACTATATGGGTAACGCGATCGGTCAGTCACGTAATGGTGTACGATGAGGCGACAACAGTCATGGGATATTTCCTAATATCGTGTCGGACCTCTTTTCGTCCGACACAATGCAGCAGCTTAACGTGGTATGGACTCAACATGTCGTTGGAGGTCTCCTGCAGAAATATTGAGACACGTTGCCTCTTTGGCCGTTCATAGTTACGAAAGTGTTTCCTGTGCGCAAACCGACCTCTAGATTATGTCCCATGAATCTTCAGTGGGATTCAAATCTGACGACCGGGGTAACCCAGTCATTTGATCGAACTGCCCAGGATGTTCTTCAAACCAATGGCGAGCAGTTGCGCCCCGGTGATATGGCGCATTGTCATCCATAAATATTCCATCGTTATTTGGGAACATGGAGTCCATGAATAGATGCAAATCGTCTACAAGTAGCCGAACATAGCCATTTCCAGTCAATCCTCGAGTCATCTGAACCAGAACACTCAGTCCATTCCTTGTAAACACAGTCCGCGCCGTTATGGAGCCACCACCAACTTGTACACTCCTGGAAATTGAAATAAGAACACCGTGAATTCATTGTCCCAGGAAGGGGAAACTTTATTGACACATTCCTGGGGTCAGATACATCACATGATCACACTGACAGAACCACAGGCACATAGACACAGGCAACAGAGCATGCACAATGTCGGCACTAGTACAGTGTATATCCACCTTACGCAGCAATGCAGGCTGCTATTCTCCCATGGAGACGATCGTAGAGATGCTGGATGTAGTCCTGTGGAACGGCTTGCCATGCCATTTCCACCTGGCGCCTCAGTTGGACCAGCGATCGTGCTGGACGTGCAGACCGCGTGAGACGACGCTTCATCCAGTCCCAAACATGCTCAATGGGGGACAGATCCGGAGATCTTGCTGGCCAGGGTAGTTGACTTACACCTTCTAGAGCACGTTGGGTGGCACGGGATACATGCGGACGTGCATTGTCCTGTTGGAACAGCAACTTCCCTTGCCGGTCTAGGAATGGTAGAACGATGGGTTCGATGACGGTTTGGATGTACCGTGCACTATTCAGTGTCCCCTCGACGATCACCAGTGGTGTACGGCCAGTGTAGGAGATCGCTCCCCACACCATGATGCCGGGTGTTGGCCCTGTGTGCCTCGGTCGTATGCAGTCCTGATTGTGGCGCTCACCTGCACGGCGCCAAACACGCATACGACCATCATTGGCACCAAGGCAGAAGCGACTCTCATCGCTGAAGACGACACGTCTCCATTCGTCCCTCCATTCACGCCTGTCGCGACACCACTGGAGGCGGGCTGCACGATGTTGGGGCGTGAGCGGAAGACGGCCTAACGGTGTGCGGGACCGTAGCCCAGCTTCATGGAGACGGTTGCGAATGGTCCTCGCCGATACCCCAGGAGCAACAGTGTCCCTAATTTGCTGGGAAGTGGCGGTGCGGTCCCCTACGGCACTGCGTAGGATCCTACGGTCTTGGCGTGCATCCGTGCGTCGCTGCGGTCCGGTCCCAGGTCGACGGGCACGTGCACCTTCCGCCGACCACTGGCGACAACATCGATGTACTGTGGAGACCTCACGTCCCACGTGTTGAGCAATTCGGCGGTACGTCCACCCGGCCTCCCGCATGCCCACTATACGCCCTCGCTCAAAGTCCGTCAACTGCACATACGGTTCACGTCCACGCTGTCGCGGCATGCTACCAGTGTTAAAGACTGCGATGGAGCTCCGTATGCCACGGCAAACTGGCTGACACTGACGGCGGCGGTGCACAAATGCTGCGCAGCTAGCGCCATTCGACGGCCAACACCGCGGTTCCTGGTGTGTCCGCTGTGCCGTGCGTGTGATCATTGCTTGTACAGCCCTCTCGCAGTGTCCGGAGCAAGTATGGTGGGTCTGACACACCGGTGTCAATGTGTTCTTTTTTCCATTTCCAGGAGTGTATACTACCTTGACCAGGCCACGGTTTTCCAGTCGTCTAGCGTCCAGCCGATATGGTCACCAGAGCTGGCGATGTCGTGCTGTTAACAAAGGCAGCCGCGTCGGTGGTCTGCTGCCGTAGCCCATTAACGCCAAATTTCATCGCTCTGTCCTAACGGATACGTTCGTTGTGCGTCACGTATTTGATTACTGCGGCTATTTCATGCAGTGTTGCTGGTCTGCTAGCACTGACAACTCTACGCACACGCAGCTGCTCTCAGTCGTTAAGTGGAGGCCGACGGCCGCTGGTTGTCCGTAGTGACAGGTAATGCCCGAAATTTGTTATTCTCGGCATGCTCTTGACACTTTGCACTCCGTCTTCAGGCCACAAGTGGCCCATCGGGACCATCCGACCGCCGTGTCATCCTCATGTGAGGACGTATAGGAGGGGCGTGTAGTCAGCACACCGCTCTTCCGGTCGTTATGATGGTTTTCTTTGACCGGAGCCGCTACTAATCGGTCGAGTAGCTCCTCAAATGGCATCACGAGGCTGAATGCACCCCGAAAATGGCAACAGCGCATGGCGGCCTGGATGGTCACCCATCCAAGTGCCGGCCACGCCCGACAGCGCTCAACTTCGGTGATCGTACGGGAACCGGTGTATCCACTGCGGCAAGGCCGTTGCCCTTGACGCTTTGGGTTCCGGAATATTGAATTCCCTATCAATTTCCGATATGGAATGTCCTATGGTTCTAGCTCCAGCTGCCATTCCGTGTTCAAACTCTTAATTTTCGTCGCGCGGTCATAACCAAGTCGGGAAACTTTTCCCATGAATCACCAGAGTAGAAGTGACAGCTCCGTCAGTGCACTGCCTGTTTATCCCATGTGTGCTCCGTTCTACCATGATCTGTATGTGTGCATGACTTTTGTAAGCTAGGTATGTGGTTAATTAAATGGCGGACTTCGTTTCTGAGAGACTGCAGCTTCATTGGTGCAGAAATAAAAGAAAATGATTTGATAAGTTAGCCTTTCATATTAGGCCAAATGGCGAACGAGTGTACAAGGATATTGTCTGACTTTGAAATAAATTGACCAGTTAGGTTTGACGTCCAGTCGATATCGAGGTTATTAGAGACGGGGCACAAGCTCGGTAAGCATCAAGGATGGGGAAGGAAATCGGACGTGCCGTTTCAAAGCAACCGTGCCAGTACTTGTCTGGAGAGATTTAGTGAAATCACGGGAAACCTAAATCTCGATGGGCGGTTGCGGGTTTTGAACGGTCCTCCAGTCCAATGTGCTAACCAATGCGCCACCTCGCTCGGTAGTATGTTATTAGTTAATTAGATACTAATGTACTGATGCTTAGTCGATGATAGCTGGAACAAAACAGATAGCGCAAAACTGCAATGCTGCTCCTCGCTGCTCGCAAAAGTGTGAAGGCTGCGTCTTCCTGCATCTATAAGTGGTCTTATAATTGTATGCTAAATATCGCTAGAGGATCCTTCGGTTCTCTTTCTCATGACAAATATTTTTAACTTTACGCGTAGAAGTCAGAAAAAAACTAGGTATGGGTTCTTAGAAAACTAGATATTATTAAAAATTTTGATGAAAAATTCAAAATTTGTCTATTGGCAAAGAAGGTTGATCTACCGCAATCAACAATTAGAGAAGGGAAAAATTAATTCTCGAAGCTGCGAAAAATGTTCAGCCTGTGAATTCAAGTATTATTCGTGAATGTCATGGTGTTATTGCTCAGATGGAATCAATGTTAATGGCTCTGACCACTATGGGACTTAACATCTGAGGTCATCAGTCCCCTAGAACTTAGAACTACTTAAACCTAACTAACCTAAGGACAGCACACACATCCATGCCGGAGGCACGACTCGAACCTGCGACCGTAGTGGTCGCGCGGTTCCAAACTGAAGCGCTTAGAACCACTCGGCCACACCAGCCGGTGAATCAATATTAAAATGATGGTGTGATAATTAAGTGATAGTGAAAAACTGACCTGCTGATCAGAACAGGGCGTCCACTCAAGCGAAGCTGACTTTTGAGAGACTGAAAGAAGAAGCTGGGGACGCGTCGAAAGACGTAATGTTTAAAGCTAGTAACAGCCGGTTTAGCGGATTTAAAAATCGGTGTAAATGGCATAGCATCGCAGGAATGGAAAGCCTATGAGCGCCGATAAGGAGATTGCGTCGCTCAACCCCGAGAACCTCGAGGTAATTCTGCAAGAAGGTGGCTACACTAGCCGAACCAGTTTCAACGTAGATTTGACCAGTCTGTTCTGGAAGAAGATGCCAAAAAGCACTTTTATCGTGCCTGAAGAACAAACCTTTCCAGGTTTTAAAGCCGCCGAAGATCGATTGACAGTGGTGGTTGGCTCGAATGCAGCTGGTGGCTGTAAATGAAAACCTTTCTTAATTTATCGCTTAGAAAGTCCAAGAGCTTTAAAAAATACTTCTAAAGCTGGGTTGACCATGATCTGGAAGCCAATGCGAATGCCTGGGGGAGCGCTTCCGTTCTTCATGATTGGTCTTGGCAACACTTTATACCTAAAGTCGAGCGCTATTATAAATTAGAACAGATCCCATTTAAAGTGATGTGATTAATCGACAACACATCAGGTCATCCGCCTGTAACTCCATTTAATTTAGACCCACATGTCAAAGTTGTATTTCTGCCACCGACTGTAACCAGTTCGCTTTAACCGATGGACCAGGAAGTCATTTAAACTTACTACACGAGATGATTGTTTGTGTATCTACATGAAGCAAAGAGACAAAACAACGAGCTCTATATTAAAGTCTTTTGGAAGCAACTCAATGTTTTAGACGATGTGAGAATTATTGGACAATCCTGGAATGAAATTTTTAGAAAAAACTTTAAACGTCGTCTAGGAAAACCCGCATCCAGCTTTATTTCAACACGGAAATCCAGGGGGATCAGCACCAGATCCTTACGAAATTGATTATATGATTGAAGAAGTGGTCGATCTTTCCACACAAATTTAGATGGAAGTGGTGATGACGTTCAAGAACAGATGGGTTCACACAATCAGGAGCTGACAATTGATGCGCGTAAATAAATGCGTGAGTGAGAGTAAAACATTGGACAACCTGATTCCTTAGACACAGTTCAATCAGAAGATCAAATGGCGGTTCCATATCTGAAAGAAGGCCTCAGTTCAATTGCAAAAGAGCTACGAATTTTAGAAAAAATAGACTCCAACGAAATGTGCGTTTCTGCTTCAGAAAGAGGAAAACAATTTATTAGCGTTCTACGAGGGAATTTTGCTTGAGAATAAAAAAATGACGACATTTTTCGGTTTCATGAAACCTTCTAGGCACAATAACTTCAGTCTACATTGTCGCAGTGCGTAATACTGTACTTAGTACAATTTCTTGAATTGTTTAACACTTTGTTAAACATTTTTCTTCTAAACTACATTGTTTTCTTTAGCCTATGGTCCGAACTGAACATGATTTGTATGTATTTATACGCAGAATTGGATCCCAACTTACGTGAAGTAGACTTACACGGATATCGGTCGGTCCAACCTACGGCTTAAGTCTGCTGTATTACTGGGCGTCTGTTACTCTCAAACTCAGATAGACTGTTGATAGCAAATTTAATAAGTGAATAAGTGTAAAAAAAGTCTGTGACTAATATTCCCAGCTGATTAAAGAGTATCTTGCAAGATATCTGTATGTGCACGCTACGCGTAATTCTAAATACTTTGTTATGTGCAATGAATACTTTTTGCCTTAGTGAGTAGATACTCGAAAATATTATCTCATAGAACAACAGTGAATGAAAACATTGAAAATATGTTAACTTGCTGACTTCAGTATCTCCAAAGTAGTCAATTATTCTTATCGGTAAAGTAGTCAAAACTTCATTTTAGCGAGTCTCCTACACGGCTTTTGTAGTTTAAATTCTTGTCGGTATGCACACCTAAGAACTTAAAAACCTCTGTTGTTCTTGTTGTGATCTTCAGTCCTGAGACTGGTTTGATGCAGCAAAAAAATGGCTCTGAGCACTATGGGACTCAACTGCTGAGGTCATTAGTCCCCTAGAACTTAGAACTAGTTAAACCTAACTAACCTAAGGACATCACAAACATCCATGCCCAGCGCCTTTAACCGCACGGCCACTTCGGCCGGCCTTGGATGCAGCTCTCCATGCTACTCTATCCCGTGCGAGCTTCTTCATCTGCCAGTACTTACTGCAACCTACATCCTTCTGAATCTGCTTAGTGTATTCATCTCTTGCTCTCCCTCTACGATTTTTACCTTCCATGCTGCCCTCCAATGCTAAATTTGTGATCCCTTGATGCCTCAGAACATGTCCTACCAACCGGTCCCTTCTTCTTGTCTAGTTGTTCACAAACTCCTCTCCTCCCCAATTCTATTCAATACTTCCTCATTAGTTGTGTGATCTACCCATCTAATCTTCAGCATTCTTCTGTAGCACCACATTTCGAAAGCTTCTATTCTCTTCTTGTTCAAACTATTTATCGTCCATGTTTCACTTCCATACATGGCTACACTTCATAAAATTCTTTCACAAACGACTTCCTGACACTTAAATCTATACTCGATGTTAACAAATTTCTCTTCTTCAGAAACGATTTCCTTGCCATTGCCAGTCTACATTTTATATCCTCTCTACTTCCACCATCATCAGTTATTTTGCTCCCCAAATAGCAAAACACCTTTACTACTTTAAGTGTCTCATTTCCTAATCTAATTCCCCCAGCATAACCCGACTGAATTCGACTACATTCCATTATCCTCGTTTTGCTTTTGTTGATGTTCATCTTATATCCTCCCTTCAAGATACCATCCATTCCGTTCAACTGCTCTTCCAAGTCCTTTGCTGTCTCTGACAGAATTACAATGTCATCGGCAAACCTCAAAGTTTTTATTTCTTCTCCATGGATTTTAATACCTACTCCGAATTTTTCTTTTGTTTCCTTTACTGCTTGCTCAATATACAGATTGAATAACATCGGGGAGAGGCTACAACCCTGTCTTACTCCCTTCCCAACCACTGCTTCCCTTTCATGTCCCTCGACTCTTATAACTGCCATCTGGTTTCTGTACAAATTGTAAATAGCCTTTCGCTCCCTGTATTTTACCCCTGCCACCTTTAGAATTTGAAAGAGAGTATTCCAGTTAACATTGTCAAAAGCTTTCTCTAAGTCTACAAATGCTAGAAACGTAGGTTTGCCTTTCCTTAATCTTTCTTCTAAGATAAGTCGTAAGGTCAGTATTGCCTCACGTGTTCCAGTATCTCTACGGAATCCAAACTGATCTTCCCCGAGGTCGGCTTCTACCAGTTTTTCCATTCGTTTGTAAAGAATTCGCGTTAGTATTTTGCAGCTGTGACTTATTAAACTGATAGTTCGGTAATTTTCACATCTGTCAACACCTGCTTTCCTTGTGAGCTCTATACAGTTTATTGTTTCGTTGTTGGTATCCTAGGTTAAGAGGAGGAGTGTTTTCTACAGTGCAAAGTCGGATGAGCTGTCGATTTACGAAGTTTAAAGCTGGCCGATTATTGTAAAAGCAGTCAGTTATTTTAGTAAAGGAAATCGTTTACTATTTTGTCTGTCGGTGTTCCTTTGCTCAGCTTCACAACAAAGCTTTTATCATTTACTGAGCGGTACGCCACTGCCATAGCGCGCCTGGCGGGTTGCGGCTCCGGCAGGCGCTGTTTGCCGGCAGCGCGACGCGGCGTGGCGGGGTGCAGGGTTTGCGCCGTTGAGGCTGGCCCGGGGCTGCGCCGTGCCGCGCTGACCCCGGCCGACTCACCCCCTGGCTGGCAGCGACAGCCCGCAGTGGCGGGGTCAGTGCCCTCTGAGGGGCGCTGTTGCCAGGCGACGCGGCGGCCGCCCGCCGGTCGATAGGCGCGGGGGCGGCGAGCGGCCGGCGGCGCACGTGCTCCCGGTCACGTGACTGCGGGGTCGCCACCCCGGAGTCGGGGCCCGGGGGAAAAAAGGAAAAGGGTGTCGAAACATTGGGTGATAACATCCGTTCGAGAACTTACGTATTTACTTTCACCCCTTTCCCTTCTAAAACAAGTTTCTCCACGTTTGCTGCAGTTTGATTGTAAAATGTAAACATTCATGTCCGGAAATGTCACACTTACTAAAATATCCCTGGCTACTATGTCATATTGAAAAGAATTTCTTGTTGAATACCGTCTCCATTTGCGGAGGACACTCTTAAAGGGTGGTTGCACAAGGGCTGTTAGGAAAGTAAGGTCCGATCGGTCGCGAAATGGAAACTGCTGCAAAAATTTAAAAAATGTTTCATTTACAACAGTTAGCTACAACTTGCAGCTACTTATCTACATAGTCGTCGCTCCGACTTAGACATCTGTCGTAGCACTGTACGAACTTTCCAACAACATCGTCATAGAAGGCAGCCGCCTGTACTTTTCGCCAATTCTCTACACTGGTCTATAGCTCGTTGTCTGTGCCAAAAGTTTGTCTTCATAGCCAGCGGGTCATGTGAGCAGAGATGAATCTCAGTATGAGCCAAATATGGGCTTTGTTGTTGGTGATCAAACACTTCTCATCGAAAACGCTACAGGAGCATCTTCCTTGCTCCTGCAGAGTGCGGCCGACCATTGTCGTATGGAACGAAACGCATGACAGTTACGTTATGTGGGTTGCATAACTTCAGGCGAAATCTTTCACCAGGGTCTCATACTTGGCGGAAGACACTACTTTCTAGCCATCTTTGTGTTCTCACTGTGAGCTAAGGACTGGAAAAGCGATCGACGGGCCTACTAGAGACACTGCTCAACACTCTACGCAAAGCTTCATCAGATTTTCACTGTAGTTTCCATTTCGCGCCAGATCGGACCCTACTTTCCGAATACCTCTCGTACTTCTTTGAAGGTCAAGTAGACATCCAGCATGCTGCGAGCTAACTAATAACTGTTGTCATAGTTTGTATCTTGTATTACATAAATTCTCTGCAGATGCTATGAGGACCTAGGATGCTGGTTATCGCTGAAACATTCGGTTTTTGGTTGTATCAGGTTTTTGAAAGTCAGTTTAACATGAGTGATAAAACCACTCAAAACAACCTGTTTCTGAAATAATCGATTTTAATTTTTTTTTCCTATTACTTTCTGTACTACACATAGAAATCGGATAAAGACTGAAAAATTTTGATTCCCTCAGTTTCAAGAAACATAGAATCAAAATACTAAATTAAATAGGCAAATAAAAAGAAAACGTAGTCTGTTCACCGTTTGCTGCTTTTCTCGAAAAGTGATAAGTGGTTGAATACTACAAAAAAATCACCAGAATCAATTCTAACTTCTTGAAACTCTGTTCAAATATCAGGTTGTAATCGAGGATCATACGACCATCTGGGCATTAGGAATATGCAGTGCTAAAGTCTGAAAACTGAGTTTCAAGAACTCTGTTATCTTGTCAGTTTGCCCCCTTTCAAGGACTACAGGCAGATACAGGCATTTTTCGTAGACACATGCAGTAGATTAGCTACTTTCAGTTTTTATTGTAGACTTTGAATGAATTGTTAAGTTATATGTTTTCTTCTGGTACGATGTCCTAAATTTGTTGTGGTTCCTCCTGTTCTTAAACTTTTAAAGGAAATGGAGCATTGTACTTAATTGGTACCGCACCGACGATAACAGCGTGAAAATACGATAAAGACAAGAAGGGGCAAGTTTCGCACACTGCATGCACACGTGTTCCGTCCAATAGGCCACTCAACATGGTGGTAGGTATATTATTGTCTCAGCAATTCTGCACCCATTCTTATGCCATGTGTTTGTGCTGCTTTCCGTCGGCATTGTTATTGAAATAGCACTAAACATTTTTCTTGTTTTCTGTAAAATCGCAATATTTCGAAGCAATGGAAATTTTATGAATAAAAATGACTCGTTTTTCTTAAGAAGAAGGCTTATTTAAAAACCAATACTTTTTGCGCTGCTGCTATGGCTAATCGTTATTTCGTTTTTTTTACCCGGTTATTAGTTAAAAATAAAACATATCTGTTATTACGGAGACTAAACAATTACCGAAAAATATCGGTAACTGAGAACAGAAATACCGGTATCGGTTTTAACTGGTCGGTTTTTCCCATCCCTAGGACCATCACGTAAAATCCAAAATGACAAAACAACTCATCTATGTTTTCCAGGAAACTGTGCTTAGATAAGAGGAAGATTGGGGTAATGGAATGTAGTCGAATTAAATCAGGTGATGATAGGCGAATTAGATTAGAAAATGAGACTCTGAAGCTAGTGGATGAGTTTTGGTTTTTAGGCAGCAAAGCATCTGCTGGTGGCCGAAGTAGAGGATCTAAAATACAGACTGGCAAAAGCAAGAAACACATTCCTGAAAAAAAGGATCCTGATAACGCGTAATATAAATATAAGTCTTTTCTAAGTACATTTTTCTGGAGTGTAGCCTCGTATGAAAGCGAGACATGGACAGTAAGCGAATCAGAGGGAAAGGGAAAGGAGGCTTTTGGAAAGTGACGCTAAAGAACAGTGCTGATGAGTAGATGGAATAAGTAATGACGAGATACTGAATTTAATTGAGGTAAAAAAGAAATTTATGGCACAACTTGACCAAAAAAAGGAATGGGTTCATCAGATACATTCTGATACCTCACCAGTTTAGTATTGGAGGGAAGTGGGGGGCGGGCAGGGGGGGGGGGCGTAAAAATCGTAGAGGGAGACCAAGAGATGAATACAGAAAGCAGATTCAGAAGGATCTATGTTGCAGTAGTTATTCGGAGATGAAGACGCTTGCAGGGGATAGAGTAGAATGGACAGCTGCATGAAACAGTCTTCAGACTGAAGATCGCAACAGCAGCGTTTAAGTTTGTGTTAACGATAAGGGCGGTAGAAACGGTGTGAAAGCCAGGATTTGTACACCTTTAAGTACATTCTGTATCTGCCACTATACCTGTTATTAGCTTTCGAAAGAAAGCACTTATATACATCGAGACTTATGGCCCGTGTACAAACATGATTTTCACTATTATTATTATTATTATTATTACTATTATTACAAAGTGTACAACTTTGCTCCCGCCGTTTGCCGATAGGTGGCGACAGCGGTAAGTAGCGGTCGAAAGAAACAGATCGCAGACGTCAGGCAGTTAGCTTGGACCTCGGTCATCATAACTACATTCAAACATTAGTCGATTTGAGTCTGAATCATAAAGTTGTTCTTGATTGAAAATGCCAGTTTACGAACCTAATTCTCGTCATTTGCGCGAGGTGTTACTGTTTTGTTTCAATATGAAGAAAACAGCAGCTAAGTCTCACGGAACGCTCTTAAGTACGTATTGTAAGGACTCTGTTAGTGCAAGAACGTTTCGTGAGTGGTTTCAACGCTATAAAAACGGTGATTTTAACGCTGTAGACCGGCATAGTGGTGGAAGACAGAATGTTTTCGATGATGCAGAATTGGAGCCATGGCTGAGTGCAGACTAGCGTCAAACTCAAGAAGAATTGGCACGATTAGTAGGAGTGACACAACAAGCCATTTCAAAACTTCTCAAGGCTATGGGCATGATTGAGAAAGAGGGAACTTGGGTCCCGTGTGAGCTGAAACCAAGAGACGTTGAACGGCGGTTGTGTGTTTGTGAACAGTTGTTTCAGAGGCACAAACGGAAGGCATTTCTGCATCGCATTGTGACCGGGGACGAAAAATGGGTTCATTACAATAACACCAAGCGCAAAAAATCATGGGGATATCCCGGCCATACTTCCACGTCCACGCCCAAACCGAATATTCACGGCTCCAAGATCATGCTCTGCATTTGGTGGGACCAGCTCGGCGTCGTGTACTATGAGGTGTTAAAACCAAGTGAAACAATCACAGGTGCTTGTTATCGAACGCAATTAATGCGTTTGATCAGAGCATTAAAACGCAAATGCCTGCAATACAGCGAGAGGCACTATAAAGTGATTTTGCAGCATGACAACGCGCGACCCCACGTTGCAAAAGACGTCAAAACGTACTTGGAAACGTTAAAATGGGAAGTCCTACCCCACCCATCGTCTTTTCCAGACATTGCTCCCTCTGACTGTCACCTGTTAGGTCAATGGCGCATGGCCTGGCTGACCAACACTTCCGATCTCATGAAGAGCTCACAAATTGGCTCGATTCGTGGATCGCTTCAAAAGACGAACAATTTTTTCGACGCGGGATTCGTACAGTGCCCGAAATAAGAGAGAAAGTAGTGGCCAGCGACGGAAAATACTTTGAATGATACATGTGTAACCAATTTGTTTCATTAAAGCCTCAAATGTTGGGGAAAAACAGCGGAAGCACAGTTGTACACCTTGTATTATTATCAACAGCGGCAGCAGCTGTAATGGTGCTTCTAATATTCACTACCTTAGTTCTTAGTTAGTACAATTTATCCACATTGCCTCTACACACATTCAAATTCTATTTAATTCTGCTTATACTACTGAAATTATAGTTATTTCTTATGCAACTACGATATAAAAAAAAACTATGTTTGTTAAACCCTGGTACGACGTGAGAGAGGGCATGAAGGTCTCTACCTGGTGAGGTCAAAGAAATAAATAATTGATACTGGCGAAGCAGCAGTTTCTTCTTCCGAAGTAACCGTTTTCGTTAGAGTTTGGAAGGTCACTTTTAGGTGGCAGAAACACAAAAAATTTAAGGAATGTGTATAGACTTTACTACTTACGCTATTTAGGATTGAATTTCTAAGGGTTACTTCTGTTTTGTTGACGTACTGGGTGGTATCAATTGAAGTATAGCTACTCACGGATGTCCTGTGTGAGCTGTAATTACCGCATGGCGCGAAACTTCGTAGACATTCTAATGCGTTAATACGAAACCGATTTACGCTGGAAAAAAATCTTGCACTTTACCTGGCATCCACGCTGTCATTTGACAAGCCATAACGTGTGGGGACACTACGGCTATCGAGAACAGAGATCGTGCATTGTCGGTGAAGCTGTTTTATTTGAACGGCAACAATTACAGTGCCGCATTGAGAGAGTACTGCTGATTCAAAGGTCGGAGGAGGGGCCCGATGTCATTAAATGGTCTAAAGAAGACGATAATCAAATTTGAAAATACGAATGAGCTTGGTGTGGCACCTGGAAGAGGAGGCCGTCCTGTCCTGTTGGGAGTTATTGATGAGGTTGCTGTTTCTGTAACTGACCAGGCAGCTCGTGCCCGGACAGTGCTAGTGCTCATGCAGAGTCAGGAGAATTGTCCATTCCACAGTCAACAACTTGGAAGTTTCGCGGTCTGCATTACAGTGGTTCCCGTGCAAGATTGCATGGGGGCTTAATTAAAATAGAATGCAAATAATTTTAAATTTTTTGGTTTAGTAGCTGTTTGTCCGATTACGAAGTCTCGTAAACGGTTGGCCCTGACTAGTATTGTTACGCTATGTGACTGCATAGAACAATAACAAAGAATGAAATGGAAATTTTCATTAACACAATTAATTAATTAAGTCCCCAGCAACTATAAAACCTACGAAACCAAAGCACAAGTGTAACTGTTCTGTGTGTGGAAGTATGAATCAACGTACGCATCTGGCACGGTTCTTCTTCAACAACACAAGAAATTTTAAATATCATTTATACTGAATTAATTAAAGAAAATAGAAATACCATAATTACTCAAGAAAACCAGAATTACACTCTAATACAAGAACACAAGCCAGATGCTTTGTTGACTGAACCTGTAATGACGCATTATTCAGGACATTGAAATAATGAGAAAGAAAAGAAAAGTAGTTTGTTACCTTAATTTATATTGATGAAAAGCACTCTAGACATTACAATCTCTCCACACCGACTCGCTACTATCACATCTCAACAAGAACTTTTCAGTATCACATCTCAGCAAGCACTGCCTACTAGCTCATCTCAACAAACACTCCTCACTACGACATCTCAGCACTGACTACCACGAGTTCTCCCAAAGCACTGCCCACTACGAGTTCTCAATAATCACTGCCAGTGGAGGCGGCGGAACAATACTCTCTAGCGCGATCTCTGGCGCTGTGGCTCAGTGTAGCCACCTTTCAAGATCCAGAAAGTGCAGCAACTGAAACATCATTATCTGTAGCAACGTTCCGAATTTGCTCTTCCGTTTCTCACACGGATCAAAGTTGACAACATGTGGCCGGGCAATATTCTATGGAGTGACGAGGCAAATTTTACAATGAACAGAAAAATGGTTCAAATGGCTCTGAGCACTATGGGACTTAACTTCTGAGGTCATCAGTCCCCTAGAACTTAGAACGACTTAAACCTAACTAACCTAAGGAAATCACACACATCCATGTCCGAGGCAGGATTCGAACCTGCGACCGTAGCGGTCGCCAGGTTCCAGACTGTAGCGCCTAGAACCGCTCGGCCACCTCGGCCGGCCGAACAGTACAGTGATTATATAGAATTGCCGAATTGGACATACTGTTAAACCGCATGTTGTGCACAAAGAGCCATTTCACTCGTCGTATGTGACTGTGTGTTGTGGGTTCACAGCCACCTTTATTCTCGGTCCGTTCTCCTTTGAAGAGAATGCATCCGGAGTGCTAGCCAGGTGCACCGTGATGTCTGCACGTTATCGAGACCTTCTGGTTCAGCATGCGATCGCTGCTTCGGAAGAGCGCAACTGTGTGGAACCACCATTTTCAGGCAAGATGGGCGACGTCTGCTGTCACTCGCCCAGTGAAAGATCTGCTTAATGTTACCTTCCACGAACGTATTATCTCCAGAGGTTTCCGAGATGCGTAGCCTGCAAGATCACCTGATCTGAATCCATGTGACGTTTGGCTCTGTGGATATATAACAGAATGTGTTTACCAGGAATACTTTCGGTCTCTGCCTGATCTGAAGGCCAGTATACAGGAAGACGTTGCTCAGATTCCATCGGAACCGCTGCGAGCAACTCTTGATCACGTCGTTTTACGGATGCAGCATCTCTTCGACGTCTCCGCTGCTCACGTATGGAGCGGTTAATAATGATGAAATCAACATAATGCCTTTCTCACTCGTTTCGCTGCCGTAAGATATATACAGGCCACTCTAGACCTCTGTATCTGCACTTTTAATTATAACCATCCGGTGTATCTCGTATGGTTCCACATCGTTATGCTTCCCCTGCTTTCTACAATCTGCGAAAGACGAATGTGTTGAAGGGTCTCCAATTAGCCCCTTCACAATCTTTCAATAAAATTTTACGTTATTTCACATGTTCTTTAGCACCTTACACTTGTGGTGCATTCAGTAAGCATTCCAGGCGACGGCAGCTGAGTGTGGTCCAATCAGCAACAGCTGCATACATATTTATTGTGTGTCTACTTTATATTCATGTATTTTCTTATCACGCAACTGTGCTTCCTATAAATTCCGCACGCTTAATTACAACATATTTATATTGTACCGCTATCCTTCTTTCCCATTCCTACCACCTTAGAATGGTGGGTCCGCATCTCGTGGTCTAGTGAATAGCGTAGCTACCTCTGGATCACGGGTTCGATTCCCGGCCGGGTTGGGGATTTTCTCTGCCCGGGGATTGGGTGTTTGTGTTTTCCTCATCATTCCCTTATCATTTCGTGAAAGTTCCTAGCTGGCACTGTGCACAGATTGGGAATTTGTACGGCCGCTGATAACCGCGCAGTTGAGCGCCCCACAAACCAAACATCATCATCATCATCATCATCCTTAGAATGACGAAGTGAGTGAATGGTATACGGAGTTTTCATAATGTCTGGTGGCTGGTAAACTTCTTGCCCTCTACTATGACAGTTTCGCCAACTTTCCTGCAAGCTTAGAAAAGCACTCCGTCTTCAGGCCACGAATGGCCTACCGGGACCATCCGACCGCCGTGTCATCCTCAGCTGAGGACGCGGATAGGAGGGGCGTGGGGTCAGCACACCGTTCTCCCGGTCGTTATGATGGTATTCTTGACCGAAGCCGCTACTATTCGGTCGAGTAGCTCCTCAGTTGGCATCAAGAGGCTGAGTGCACCCCGAAAAATGGCAACAGCGCATGGCGGTCTGGATGGTCATCCATCCAAGTGCCGACCACGCCCGACAGCGCTGAACTTCGGTGATCTCACGGGAACCGGTGTGTCCACTGCGGCAAGGCCGTTGCCGCAAGCTTAGAAAGTGGCAAATATCTATTGTGCTTAAGTTAGCAAGGTGCGGTAAGGGTGTTCTCTGACAACTTCCGCCATCTGTGGGTAGATCCGATTTGGTCAGGGTGCTGGTCACTCGGTCCGAGAAATTTAGTGAGCGAAGTTGCTCTTAGGAACTAATTTACTAAGCTGCATATGGTAGCTTAATTTGTGTAAGTTTCACTCTAGTTGTAGTCTTAACCGATTTATCTCACAGCCTCACGCATTAATAAGCATGCAGAATATTTGATTCACCTTAGGGAACGATAGTTTCTGTAATAATTCAACTTCATGAATAATGGATTTGTTCAGTCAGAACTTAGAAGCGTATGAGAACGGTGTGACGACCAGCCCGATTACAGTTAAGTATCGTGTTTGTCGATGTGAATGCTTGCGTGTGTGTGTTTGCATTTGTTGTATTGTTTTATTCTTCTGTTCCTTAATTCTCAACTGTGTGCAGCACCTCCTGTAATGTGATGTGTGAGTGTGTGCGTGCGCCTTTGTTGTGTGTGCGATTTGGTTCTTTCGGTTCCACGTCTTCAGTAAAGTTCTGTTGAGCCTTTAGTCCTGGGTTCCAGCGTCAGCTTGCGACGGTTTAACAATGATTTACTTGTGATTGTGCAGCTCCTTTCGCTACTTAAACGACTTTTCGGAATTTTGTATTTTTCTTGATGTGGCTGTGTCTGGCTCAAGCCACGCGGCTCTGTTCTGTTCAGTGTTAGATTCATCCATATTTCGGAAGTAACCCAATTTCTATTGTCGACCCGAATTACATTTTGAATACTAGCTTTCATTTAATTCTGCGGACGAATTTCCTGGGTGGCGTTAGGTCGGTGGAACACACCTCTGCCGACTCTTTGCATGTTGGAGGGCGTGTTACGTTCTTCTTGTTTCTTTTCTTCCTTCTGCTTCTTGTTAGTGGGGATGTGGAAAGTGTGTGTCATACTTTTAATACGTTATTTCCGTTGTTTACACGTCTTAAATGATTTGCAAGCCGATTAGGCGATAAATTTAAGTAACTTCTTCGGTTACTTAACCACTCAATCCGAGCAGCAGGAGCCTTTATGTTTCATGCTGAAAGGGTCCTGTAGCCACCTTTCATTAGTCCGGTAGCCCATTTTCACTAGCATTTCTCTTTCTTTTCCTTGTTTCTCTTTTCTCATAACTCTCATAGTGGTGTGAGTGAATGAATGTCGTTGTGTGTCACGTTGCTAGACGGTGGCGTAGTCTGCTGCAGAAAGTCTGCGATAGTCATACAGATTCAGCAGCAGTTGTACAGAATAGCCAACTCTTGTAGTGGTCAAGTAGGCAAAGAAGTTTGCACTACTTGCGAGAAATCCACCTGCGTTATGTTGATGGCGGAAATGGCATCTTTGGGTTTTCCGGGCCACGTGGAGTGTGGAAGAGGCTGGAGAAGAAAAAGGGAGGCAGTCTGCCGCCGTTACGGGAAGCGTCCACAGCAGTGCTCCAGTCGAAGAAGGGTGAGGTAGACTGACCGCGTGGCGCGTTGTTAGTTGGCGAGAGGAGAGCTGTTAGCTTTTGGTTTCGCTTTTCAACTCTGAAAGATTGCTTTGCCTTGTTGCAGCAAGGAATGCAAAACTCTGACAGATTTTTCTTTTAGAAAATCTCTATAGCAGACTTGGATCCACCGGAAGAGCGCCACACAAAAGTGTCGATAAGACGAGAGCATTCTCTCCTGTATGAATGTCTGTTTGCCTTCAGCTATGCCTGTATAAGCTTTTATTTTCCTAAATAGTAATAGCTTTGCCTTCTCGTAAATTTTCCTTGCTTTATGCATCTGTATGCCCGTGGGGAGCCGACCACGTGGTTGAACATTAGAGTTTGTTGGGCTACCGTCATCACTAACTGTCCGGTCCCATGTTTGTTTTAAAGAATGTTAACTGTTCATGATTGTGTGATGTGATATTGTTGCAACTTGGCCACGATACCTAGAAATTGCGTCTCCACAAACCATGTGGGCACGCTGGTGTACTGCGAAACTTGTACCGTTTCACGAGTTATTGCGATCAGTTATCAGGCAACAGCAGTTGTATGAATGATTCAAACCAATGATTTTAGGTGTAGATTATAACGGTGTATGTATCGATGCTTTTCTTTAATGTTTTAGGAATTAATGTTTTCAGGAATTGTGTACATGCCTCACATCCATATCTTAGGAATAAATGATTTTATCTACAATTGTCTCTTATGTCCCGAGGTTACGTTTTTGCACCTAAGCCACTCACCCCGTAGCATTCCCGTTAGCACATCCAACGCGTTTCCTTACGAACAGGTCCAGTGATTAGTTTCCCCTTTTATTTTAAAACAAATGCTTTAGATTAAGTCTTATTTTCGGGTGTGTTGCTGGGAACTGATCTTATGCACAGTGTTCAGGCATTTTCTATTTTATTTTAAATGTTTGATTCTCGTGAACAGTGCACGTGCAATACTATTAATTACATCGCATCCCCTATGAGGGAAATCACAACATATGCATTTTTATGACTTCTTGGTCTGTGATCAACTTAATTCATTTTCCGACTCGGCAAAACCTTTGATTAGTTGTATGGTTAGAGTCGGTGGCGACCCTAATCTTCAACGTTAATTTCACAATCAATAAGCATTTCCATTCCTAATCTTAACGTAACAACCCGTAGAAACAGGTTAGTTACAATGCAAATTGGTCACGTTTCCTTTTGATTTTATTATAAAAAGAAATGTTCAATTCAGTTTAAATAAAATTTCATTGTTAATGTTTTATCCCATATATTTCAACCTCTGGTTCATAGGATACATTATATAGCGTTTGCCTCTTGGGTAATTCAGACAGGCCTATTTATTTAATTGCTTATTAAGTAAAGAATCAATTTCATAAAGTACACTGCCTATGAACAAATCGATTGTCTGACTGAGAACAGAATGCATACAGCCTTTTGATGAGAGAGGTTTATCCTCCGTGTGCTAAATTAAAATCATTTATTGTTCGCGTAGTTTCAGTATATACCATTCATAATTTCTACAGAAATTGTTCAGTAAGAAGCAACGACTTGATGCAAATGAGAGGCATCTAATCTACGTGACAACTTTTATCGCACGAGTTTCGTTTGGCCATTTAGAACTGCCACATGAAATATGTGGTGTCACCGCGAGACACCACACTTGCTAGGTGGTAGCCTTTAAATCGGCCACGGTTCGTTAGTATACGTCGGACCCACGTGTCGCCACTATCAGTGATTGCAGACCGAGCGCCGCCACACGGCAGGTCTAGAGAGGCTCCCTAGCACTCGCCCCAGTTGTACAGCCGACTTTGGTAGCGATGGTTCACTGTCTACATACGCTCTCAATTGCAGAGACGACAGTTTAGCATAGCCTTCAGCTACGTCATTTGCTACGACCTAGCAAGGCGCCATATTCAGTTACTATGAATGTATTCTGAACAGATAATATTGTGAATCATGTACCGTCAAGAGCGACGTTCATCATTAATGGATTAAAGTTAAGTATCAAACTAATTACGTCCTCTTTCTGAATTCTAATTCCTTCTCATGTTCCAGACCTCACGTCAGTATAGTCCTTCGCTCCACACGCTAGCCTGCGTCAGCTAAAACGCGTGCATTTCGGCTGAGCTAAAACGCGTGCATTTCTGCCTCCACTAGTAACACGGTGTTGGCTCTTCTGCCAACACAACAAAATACATATCGTCGCTCCACATTTTTTGTAATGTTATCAACGATGCTAAGCTGTGGTAAGACAATTGCGAAAGCCAGGCAGCAGCGATAAAAGCGAAAGCGCCCGGCATTCGTGCGCGCGCCTAGGGACTCTCGGCAGAGACCTTTTAAGTTTTCCGCTGCTCCAGCGCTCACTCCCTCGGGTGCTCCAGAGGCCGTCGACCCCCATAGTTTATTTGCAGCCTCGCCTTCTTGCGGCGACCGCCCGAGTTTTATTGGAAGCCACCCGCAAAACTCCCCACTCCCACCTGGAATCGAATCTGCAACCCTTTTGTTCCGACTCACGTGACTCCGGCCACCCCTCATCCCCACCCTCAGGCCCTTAAAAAAAAATAAAGGGCGCCTTAGCTCTGGAGGGCCGCTCGCCCGCACAGATTCTCATCCCCTGCCGTCCGACGTATTGATCTATCCAGGGGAATCTCAACCCTTCGTGAGGCCGTAAATCCACAAAGCTGTACCCTTCTGCCTTGGAAGCACTTTGCCTGAGTATTTCCCTAGAATACCGAATGACGGGTAGTTCTTCCACAAAGTTGCCTTTCCATAAATTGCTTTTAAAAATAACCCAAGCTCCCGTGAACTTAACTACCTTTACGAAAAACAGCTGTGAACCTGCATTGTTACGTATCAACTGTACACCTTTGCTTTTGTGGCCTTAGGACTGCAGGCAAAATTGCAATGAGAATTCGCATTTCGCTTTCTAAATGATGAAACCATTTTAACCATTGCAGGCTGTCAGTTTTATTCCTTTAATGCACCATGCAAATAAATTAGATGCAGTTTCGGCCTTAGGCCATTATCAACTGTCTGTAAGTAAAACCAAAGTGCAGTAAATAAGTAAGCCATGTTAGTGAATAAATTACGCTTGTACATTACAATTCAAAAATGGCTCTGAGCACTATGGGACTTAACTTCTGAGGTCATCAGTCCCCTAGAACTTAGAACTACTTAAACCTAACTAACCTAAGGACATCACACACATCCATGCCCGAGGCAGGATTCGAACCTGCGACCGTAGCGGTCACGCGGTTCCAGACTGAAGCGTCTAGAACCGCACGGCTACACCGGCCGGCCGCACATTACAATTGTCGTTTAAATTACTTACATGAATCGGTGATGTGTCTGTCTCATTTAAAAAGTTAAAAAAAATTGTTTCACTTAATGTTGGGGAAGACACGTTCCCACATGTCGAATGTACACATATGTAATGTAATTTATATGCATGGTGCATTAAAGAAATAAAACTGACAGCCCACGGTGGTTAAAATGGTTACATCATTTAGATGCTAGATTGAGGTTGTGGACTCCACATTAAGAAATTATCGGACTTCGCTTTGGTTCAGGGAATCCCCTGTGGTCACAGTAAAAACTACGATTGCCCTTACGCTTTTAACAAATGAATTAGCAACTGTCTTATGCATCATCATGACCTTCCCGTTCTCATACATATATTTCCTCACATTACTCAGACGTTTTTGCACACACACAGGGTGTGAGGACTCAGCTACATGGCAAAGCACAACACATTATAAACGAAATAGAACTAACTAATGAATTTGTCACACTTCAAATAACATTAGCAGAATGTTCATTATTGTATGACAGCATGAGTGATAGGTGACTTTCACATTCTTAATCACTTGTTTCGTCGCAGACTATGTTGCAATCGTATTTCATGCCTGCTGTTCGTGTCTTAAGATTGAGTAGTATCCCATCGTAGCGTCCAAAAATTGGACGTGTCAGCCAGTGGTATGCATCTGCACAGTCTTAACATGTTGAAGGATTCGGAACAACATGGATCATGAGTTAAGAGGAAAATTTTAGTATGTGATTCAAAGTTTTGTAGAGGTCTTTGATGCAAAGATGAACAGAAATGTATCTGTAAACGCTTTCGGTTGTCAGACTCATTTTTTCCTCTCATTAAACATTTTGTAAACATGAACGTAAGCATATATGGCATCTAGTAGCTAATAAGTGCAAAGAAAACATAAAATAATGGTGTTGTCAATAGTCGCAAAAACACCACGCTACTCGAGTACAAGTCTCACCAGAGTATTGTGGAGATCTTCAATTACCAAAATGAACAGAAATACAAATATAAATATCTCCAGTGGTCACAGGTCTTTTTTCTGTCGCTTTTATGTCACACATCCGTTACTTTGTATACAATAAAGTATGCAAAGGTGTCTATTATGTGTAAAAACATTTTAAATTATCGAATTTTATCAATAATCGGTACAGGTGAACTCCATGACTGTTCCTTTATACGTTGTAAAATAATAACCGCTACCTGTCAAAATAGGAGGTAATTGTATTTAACGCACAGCTGCTTTCGGAGTTGTTCCCACCTTGAGTTGGTTACATTCATTTACAAGTTTTCACATTCAATACTGGAGTTCAGCGCAGCTGGAGTGTCCGTACCGTTTAACGATTGCACAACTTTCGCTAACATATTTAGTTTTTTTCCCACGTTAACTGTACATTAGTCACCATGGTACCCGTAATTAGTGGAACTTCCATATTATGCCTTTAATACAGTAGCGGCTCTTTAGATATGCAGAAGCATGTGCGCTCATAAAATCCAGTATTTTTACATTGGAAAGTTTCTTTATAATTATTACGTTTAAATGGCCGATTAAAGTGTGACATAAACATAAAAACTGCGACAGTGATATTGATTTCGTCGTCTAGACGATGATAACTATAAACAGTTACTACACTCCTGGAAATGGAAAAAGAACACATTGACACCGGTGTGTCACACCCACCATACTTGCTCCGGACACTGCGAGAGGGCTGTACAAGCAATGATCACACGCACGGCACAGCGGACACACCAGGAACCGCGGTGTTGGCCGTCGAATGGCGCTAGCTGCGCAGCCTTTGTGCACCGCCGCCGTCAGTGTCAGCCAGTTTGCCGTGGCATACGGAGCTCCATCGCAGTCTTTAACACTGGTAGCACGCCGCGACAGCGTGGACGTGAACCGTATGTGCAATGGACGGACTTTGAGCGAGGGCGTATAGTGGGCATGCGGGAGGCCGGGTGGACGTACCGCCGAATTGCTCAACACGTGGGGCGTGAGGTCTCCACAGTACATCGATGTTGTCGCCAGTGGTCGGCGGAAGGTGCACGTGCCCGTCGACCTGGGACCGGACCGCAGCGACGCACGGATGCACGCCAAGACCGTAGGATCCTACGCAGTGCCGTAGGGGACCGCACCGCCACTTCCCAGCAAATTAGGGACACTGTTGCTCCTGGGGTATCGGCGAGGACCATTCGCAACCGTCTCCATGAAGCTGGGCTACGGTCCCGCACACCGTTAGGCCGTCTTCCGCTCACGCCCCAACATCGTGCAGCCCGCCTCCAGTGGTGTCGCGACAGGCGTGAATGGAGGGACGAATGGAGACGTGTCGTCTTCAGCGATGAGAGTCGCTTCTGCCTTGGTGCCAATGATGGTCGTATGCGTGTTTGGCGCCGTGCAGGTGAGCGCCACAATCAGGACTGCATACGACCGAGGCACACACGGCCAACACCCGGCATCATGGTGTGGGGAGCGATCTCCCACACTGGCCGTACACCACTGGTGATCGTCGAGGGGACACTGAATAGTGCACGGTACATCCAAACCGGCATCGAACCCATCGTTCTACCATTCCTAGACCGGCAAGGGAACTTGCTGTTCCAACAGGACAATGCACGTCCGCATGTATCCCGTGCCACCCGACGTGCTCTAGAAGGTGTAAGTCAACTACCCTGGCCAGCAAGATCTCCGGATCTGTCCCCAATTGAGCATGTTTGGGACTGGATGAAATAGCTCAAGCCGGCCGCGGTGGCCTAGCGGTTCTAGGCGCTTCAGTCCGGAACCGCACGACTGCTACGGTCGCAGGTTCGAATCCTGCCTCGGGCATTGTTGTGTGTGATGTCCTTAGGTTAGTTAGGTTTAAGTAGTTCTAAGTTCTAGGGGACTGATGACCTCAGATGTTAAGTCCCATAGTACTCAGAGCCATTTTTTTTTAAAATAGCTCAAGCCCCCAATATACTGGCTGGCAAACACACTATACAAGTAAAATAACTGGAAAACACAGCAAGTCTTTACAGTTCAAACTGCTCGAAGTCAAATCAATCCTGAAACAATAACATGCAAGTCTGGTAGACATGTGAAGTAAGGACCCTAAATGTCGACCAGTACTGAACTAAACAGAGTTCCCACTAGCAAACTGAGTTAGACTCGGAGCATAGAACTCAAAGTCCGGTCCGGCTTAAATCACATTAAACACAAGTTCCAATTAACTACTGGGAGAATAAATCAGTCGTATCACAGCGGATTTTTTTTTTAAAACTACACTGAAATATCACCGAATATGTTCAAGTATCGTGACTGTTGTCAAGGAAAACTACTAAGTCCAAAAGCATGCAACTAGTCCACCACCAAAACCGACATAGCTCTTGTCTTTACAACGCTGTTCAGAACAGTGCTCTTGAACCAAGGTGATGGCCCCCTGATACAAGTTTGGTACACCCTTCCCCAGAAATTCCAATCATCTACATCACTTAACGACTTAGAACAATCGCCAGCCTTATTTACTACACTTCATACAACAATGCAGTCTTAAATCTGGATATTGTGTCGTCTTGTGTGGGAGGGAGTTTGCACCGACACAAACACGGAAGGAGAGAAGTTGCGATTGCTGGTGGTAGGAATCCAAAACGATCTGTACAAAACACTTGTAGACTAATGAAACACTTTATTTCCAAAAAGGAAAGAAACATAACAGCATTTGGTCTCTGTCACTACTCGCATAATGCAGGCAAAGCATCGTTTTTCTGTTACTCAGTATTGATGCTCTCGAAGTCTGCAACCGAAACGGGGCCAGCCAGCGATGGGCGGCTGGTTAAGGGGGCGCTGAACTCTGTCTTCCTGGAGGTGTGCCGCTGGCCGCTCTTTCCACTAGCGCGGGTCAGCGCCTTCTTGATACCGTTTCGAGGCGCTGCGCTGGTTTTTTATTTTTTTATTTATTTAAATGTCAAGTTCCGTAGGATAAAATCGAGGAGCAAATCTCCAAGGTCATGGAACGTGTCAGTACATGAACTTACAACATAAAAAGTAATAACAGATAAAAATAAAAGTTCATGAACCTGAAAGAAAATCAGTCCATAAGTTTAAGCAAACGCTATCAGCAATACAATGAGAATCATCTTAATTTTTCAAGGAACTCCTCGACGGAATAGAAGGAGTGACCCATGAGGAAACTCTTCAGTTTCGATTTGAAAGCGCGTGGATTACTGCTAAGATTTTTGAATTCGAGTGGCAGCTTATTGAAAATGGATGCAGCAGTATACTGCACACCGTTTTGCACAAGAGTTAAGGAAGTCCTATCCAAATGGAGGTTTGATTTCTGCCGAGTATTAACCGAGTGAAAGCTGCTTGTTCTTGTAAATAAACTAATATTGGTAACAAGAAACGACAATAAGGAATATACATATTGAGAGGCCAATGTCAAGATACCCAGACTCGTGAAAAGAGGTCGACAAGAGGTTCGAGAACTCACACCACTTATTGCCCGAACCGCCCGTTTCTGAGCCAAAAATATACTTCTACAATGGGAAGAGTTACCCAAAAACATAATACCATACGACATAAGTGAATGAAAATAAGCAAAGTAGACTAATTTACGTGTCGAAATATCACTCACTTTCGATACCGCTCGAATAGTGAAAATGGCAGTATTAAGTCTTTGAACAAGATCCTGAACGTGGGCTTTCCACGACAGCTTACTATCTATCTGAACACCTAGGAATTTGAAATGTTCAGTTTCACTAATCATATGCCCGTTCTGTGAGATTAAAACGTCAGGTTTTGTTGAATTGTGTGTTAGGAACTGTAAAAACTGAGTCTTACTGTGATTTAACGTTAGTTTATTTTCTACAAGCCATGAACTGAGGTAATGTACTGCTCTACTTGAAACCGAGTCAATGTTGCACACAACATCCTTTACTACCAAGCTAGTATCATCAGCAAACAGAAATATTTTAGAGTTACTCATAATACTAGAGGGCATGTCATTTACATAAATAAGGAACAGGAGCGGCCCCAACGCTGATCCCTGGGGCATCCCCCACTTGACAGTACCCCACTCAGATCCCACATCACAGCCGTTATCAACGTTGTGAATAATGACCTTTTGCTACCTGTTGCTAAAGTAAGAGGTGAACATATTTTGAGCTACTCCCCTTATTCCGTAATGGTCCAACTTCTGGAGCAATATTGTGTGAACAACACAGTCAAATGGCCGGCCGCGGTTGTCTCGCGGTTCTAGGCGCGCAGTCCGGAACCGTGCGACTGCGACGGTCGCAGGTTCGAATCCTGCCTCGGGCATGGCTGTGTGTGATGTCCTTAGGTTAGTTAGGTTTAAGTAGTTCTAAGTTCTAGGGGAGTCCCATAGTGCTCAGAGCCAGTTGAACCAGTTGAACACAGTCAAATGCCTTTGTTAAATCAAAAAATACGCCAAGCGTTCGAAACTTTTTGTTTAGCCCATCCAGTACCTCACAGAGAAACGAGAATATAGCATTTTCAGTTGTCAAACGACTTCTAAAGCCGAACTGTACATCTGATAGCAAATCGTTTGATATAAAATGATCAATTAACCTTACATACACAGCCTTTTCGATAACTTTTGCAAACACTGATGGCATAGAAATAGGTCTAAAATTATCTACATTATCCCTTTCTCCCTTTTTATAAAGCGGCTTTACGACTGAGTACTTTAATCGCTCAGGAAACTGACCATTCCTAAAGGAAAAATTACAAATATGGATAAATACAGGGCTAACATGTGCAGCACAGTACTTTAATATTCTACTAGACACTCCATCATAACCATGAGAGTCCTTACTCTTCAGTGATTTGATTATTGTCTCAATCTCCCTCTTGTCTGTATCACAGAGGAGTATTTCAGACGTCAATCTCGGAAAGGCATTTGCTAAGAAATTTATATGATTCCCTGTAGATACTAAATTTTTATTTAATTCACCAGCAATGCTCAGAAAATGCATTGGGACTGCACTCTGGATGTGCCGTTAGATACGCACTAATAATGTGAATAAAATGACGTATTGTGCTTGATTCTACATAAAGTACATAAAGTTTTAATTGCAGTGATGAAATTCAGTTTATGAGCTCTGTGCCTTGAAAAATTACTGTACAATCACGTATGACATCTCTTCCTCACAGTAGCTGACCTGTACATTTAAGTTCTGCGATCAGAATAAGGTAATTCTAACCATCTTGTAATTAATGGCAGAACTGTACAAAATTTATAAACAAACATAATAACAGTTAAACACATATATCTTATAAACCAGATTTTGTTTTTATACATTGCTCAAAATAATTAGGGGAACCTGACTTTTGGCATCTGCCATACTCCATTGAGCAATAACTGAGGACTGGTTATGTTCACCAAATTAAACCATTATTTTTCACAAATTATGTACACAACGTAACATCATTACATTCTCGGAATTGAAATGTCCAACAGATGTTGAAAAAAATATTCAAACAAGCATTCATCCCGTCACGATGGATACTTTTCATTGGATTCTGAGGGCTTCAGTAATGTGTATGCCCTCCGTGAGCATTTATCACTGCCTGACACCTCCTGACATGGTCCACACAAGTAAACTGTGATCACCTTGTGGTGCTGGTTGTCATTCTTCAGTGAGAGCCCATAAGAGTTGTTGTGGAGAGTGTTTAGTAGAATCAGACGACCATGAGCACATCTGTCAGTCATGTCTCACTTAAGCATTATGGGGTTAGGACGGGACTCAACACTGGCCATTCCATTACTTCAAAGTCCAGGCTTCATAAGACGCCCCTAATGACGCTCGTCTCGTAGGTCCTGCCGTTAGAAGGAATACGGAGTCATCACCATATGCAGTCACCACACGGTGCAACAGGACCTGTAAGATTTCTGTCCGGTAGTAAGGCGACCATGGACAATGACAAGATCCGTATTGCTGTAAACGTCGAAGGTCCACTCGCCCCCCCCCCCCCCTCCCTCCACAACATCACAGTACCTTGGATATCGTCAATTTCTTGGACAATATTTTGCCGGAACCGCTCACCACGGGTCTCTGCACACGAACACGGCCTTCATCTTCCGTCAAAGGATACCCGGACGCGTTTGTGGGTAACACTTTTCGCCAGTGACGAAGCTGAAGTTAACAGCGGAACGGCAGGACTGAAGGTGAGCTGTAAGATGTTGTCGAGTCAAGAAGAGTACTCGAACAGGATGTCTGCGTCGTACGGTCCTTCCTCGTAACCTATTCAGTGCACCCTGTTCGGATGCATCGACTTCAGTTGGCCTTTATGAGATAATATTGCAGTGTTCTGGCGGTATCCTCACGACGCTGCAACTCTGAGATGGCCCAACTCGTCTTATGTTCTGACCTGTCTCACTATAGCTCGTTCACAACCTATGATTGACACTCGGAGAGTCACTGGGATCTGCAGCAACACGCCTGAAAGTCCATCCTTTTTGGATGAAACAGATTGCCCTTGCATCTTGCACTGCACTAAGATGTCACATTGCATTTGCTTGATTGAATGCAATGTCCACAAAAGACAACTGCCATCTGTGCAACTCACTAGAAAACACTGGGACACGGGTCTCACTTCCTTCTGAGGGCACACCTTGTTGGTAGTGTAATAGATTAAGAATGTAAAATATGCTGATTTTAATCAAATATCCAGTTAAAAGTATTTCAGAGGTTAATTATTAGAGCAATAGAGCATCTAACCAGCTCAGTTGGTTCGCATCGACAAGCACTACTAACTGATACGCCGCTCTCTTTTGCGCAATTAAAATTGTGATTAATTATTACCAGATTTCCATTAAAGGAATCTTCTGGGCGCTATTACTTCTCTTGTAGATCATCTCCACAGTTTTTCCACATATCTGGTGATTTGTCCTTTTTTCCTTATTTACAATCGTGTATTGCACTTCCTCCACATCATCTACGTATTGCTTCGCTGGGAGTGCATACTTCATTGGCCAAAACAGAGGGGGAAAGGAAGGTGCCAGATCCGGGCTATAGGATGGATAGGGAAGAACACTCCAAAGAAGCTTTGTGAGGTCCTCTAGGGTGCACAAACTTGTGTGAAGCCTTTCGTTGTCATGGAGGAAGAGGAGTTTTCGTGTCGACGAACACGCTAAGGATGCTTCTTCAATTTCCTGAGAGTAGTACAGTACACTTGAAGGCGGACACCCGATGCTGGCAAAGTTTCACTGTCTCATTGTAAATGCAAACAGATTGTGTGAAGTGACGTACGAACTATCTATCACAACGGAAGGAGACAGATGGACACCGACCGTACTGTCGCAAGCCAGCACCCAGTATTATGCTATAAATAGTGATGTAACTTCCAGAAAACCATCTGAAGGTGAACCTGAAAAGGTTTGAAAACCGGTTCATGGAAGAATAAGTAACTGTTCAAAAAAGTGACTGGTTGCAATTTTACGTATTTACGTCAGGGTTGATCGTTGCACCATGGCGTGGGATATCAAATAGAATAATCCCTTCAGAGCCCCAGACGACCGTCGCCATGGCTTTACTGGGTGGGGATCTGGCTGGTGTGGCGCCACTCCTTGGATCGCCGTTCTCTTCCCAGTTCGTAGTGACGAACCCATGTTACATCGCCTGTGACGATGCTCGACAGAAATTTGTCGGGGTCAGTCTCGTAGCGCGAAAACAATTCCGCACAGATGGTCCTTCGTTGCTCTTTATGGTCTAAAATGGTTCAAATGGCTCTGAGCACTATGGGACTCAACTACTGAGGTCATTAGTCCCCTAGAACTTAGAACTAGTTAAACCTAACTAACCTAAGGACAACACAAACATCCATGCCCGAGGCAGGATTCGAACCTGCGACCGTAGCGGTCTTGCGGTTCCAGACTGCAGCGCCTTTAACCCCACAGCCACTTCGGCCGGCCTTTATGGTCTCAAACCTTTGAGTATCCAAGCTAGTGGACGAGTGTGTCAGCATTATCAACAGAGGGATCGAGCTGAGGAGCGAGATGTTACATTGTGATCCGTCGATCACCTCGAATGAGAGTGTTCGCACGATCTTACGTCACACTGTGTGCGGCCACCTGGTACTCGGGATTCCGGACACGTTTGCGCGACCTTGTTGCGATGACGCCTCGCCCAGCGACTCACCGTGCTTTTGTGCACTGCCAAGTCTCTATAGACATTCTGTAAGCACCTATGAATATCTCCTATGCTGTGGTTTTCCGCCACAAGGAACTCAGTGGCAGCTCCCTGCTTGGGACACACCCTCCGTTACAGACGCCATTTTGAAGGGTACGTATAGTGCCGCCACCAGTCATAAATTCATGAAACTGGGGGAGCTGAGGCGGGAATAGTCCACAATGTCCCACAACTCAATCAGAATTTTTTCGACCGAAGTTGGCTGAGAGAAAAAGTGTGTTGCATTATTAACTGAAGGCCCCTCTTAGAATTGTTTGTGCTGCACATACGCAAGTATGTATAATGCTGTTCATCTCTTTGTGGCCGCAGCTGGGCGGACACGACGTCACATCCCGGTAATGCACAGATGTGAAAGTACAGCGTGGTCCCACCCACGCCACTCTGTGAGTCACCAGATACTCCAACTGGCAGTCAAAGCTCCACGCAACAGCCGGCGTAATTCAAACACCACACTCTGTAACTTCAGCTCAGTTTATAATACACAGTCTCGTATTCTCCAACGATAAGCCATTTTAATTAATTATTTTACAAGAACGGATTCGTTATACACCACCTATCCATTTCTCCAATAGGCGTATGTACGTTATGTCTTTCTAGAGCGGAGAGCGTCTGCAGTCCCTCGTACCCGTTTAGGAAAAGAAACATTACGGGTGATAGATAAATGTACAGCAAGTGATAATCTCGTAACACACATGGCATATTCTTTCTTTTTAAGTCATCAGCCTTGCGACTATGTATATGTTGTCCTGCATCTTTTCATGTCTTGTACTACTATATTCACCTTTTCTGAGTTACTGCACCGAATATGCTCTGTAATCTACTTTACATATTTTGGTCTCAGTCTGGTCATCCTATATTTCCCCTCTTCTGCTGCTTCCAGAACAAAATTGACCACTCCTGGATCCCGCAGAATATGTTCCAATAACCTAACTTTTTCTCTAATGTCTTCCACAGACTTACCCAATCATCTGTTCGTTTTTGTATATATTCGTATTGCTTTTGGTCTGTTCACTTAACTTTTAATTTATTTGATAGCACCACATTTCAACATTTGAAACGTCCCCTTTTGAAAAATTATATACGTGACTGGGCTTAAACTGACACACAATGTTTTTAGCGCAACGCAATCTGACTTTCAATAATCCCTACAAAAGAATGGCCCCTGACTAACATTAACCTATACCTTTCACAAATCACTTACCACACAAAAATCTTCGTTACTCGAACTACTGCAATATAGCGAGCGCCACTACTGCCAGCTAAATAAAAGATTCTAACTACGGAAGGCACTAACTACTGATAGGCATAATTAGCAAATGAAAGATTTTGATAGAGAACAAATGATGTATTTACCTTAACAGTCATAATATATATAGCAGTTCATGACATCCAGTCTTACAAATTTCAAAACTCCGCCATCCCTCTCCCCATATCCACCACTGCTGGCGGCTCACCTCCAACTGCGCAACGCTACGCGGTGTTAACATCCAGCTGCCCAACACTACAATAGCCAACAACAATGCAAACCAGCCACAGACTGCACACAGCACAGCCAGTGATTTTCATACAGAGCGCTACGTGGCGTTACCAATAAGAAAACCTAAACAGCCTACTTACATAGCCCCCATGCTCCCCACAAAAAATTTTACAAATTGTTTTGGGCAGTGGCCAATAATGATTTGATAAAATTTTTCATAATTACAATAACAAAGATATCAAATGCACACACTTATTGATACAATGTTGGTCAAAAGAGCAAACCCACCGCAGAGGCAGTCGAAGTTTTGAAGAATATTGGTAGGTAGGTCATCACAGAACAGACCACTGTAGTCTTGTTAGAGATTACGGTATTGGTGGGCCACCAGAGGTGCAGACCCACTGCAGTCCTTGTAGAAATAATGGTATTGGTGAGTTATCAAAGGTGTAGATCCACTGTAGTCCTTGTAGAGACGGCCAGCAGCCATCTGTTGCGACTGTGCAGGTGCACAATCACCATAGAAGAGTCTTGCGGACAATATAGCAAGTCCATAAACCACCACTTGTGCACTCACAAAGTTTTTGAAATGTCCTTAGAACCAGCAATGCTGTTAACCAGTCCCTTGCTGAATTATCAACACACGTCCAAACCTTAACAGTCCCCACTTCTCACATTTTGTCCATATACTATGACCAACAGGAACGCGTGCAGTGAAATGTAACTTACAAGTTACTTAATTTGATGTAGTGGTGTCAATTACAATTTGATAACATAAGAATACAATAACAAAGGTACAAAATACATCATTAAAAACATAATAATACAGATAACATTTGTAGTAGTAGGGGCTTTACAAAAGAATAGAAATAAACATATACATCAGTGTTACAGCAATTATGACATAAGTAAATACATAAAAGATCAGAATAATTATTGAAACATCAACTTCACACATGAGCATTAAAACAGAACAAAATTAATAATGTCTAACATCTTTAAAAAGTAAATAACATATTATTAATGCAAATTATATTTGTGGATAACAGTATTCCTCATCATATTTCATGTAGCTGAGTATTAGAAAAATTCTACAACATAAGTCTTATCAGATAAACATATAAAGACAGGAAGAACATAAATACACAAGGGTACACAAACACATAGTGGGATAACACAAGGAAAGGACAGGGTTTGTTTTACTGCAGTATTTTGCAAACAAAAGTTTCTTTACTTCTCAGAGATCTCCCTTCATTCTTCATTATTTCCAAAAAGTCCTATCTATACCTGCTTTCTGTACTTTTCTCGTATAGCCTCTCAGTGCATTTCTTCAAATTCATCGCAACTCATTCTCTTATAGGCTACCCCCTCTTAAGCTAACTTAAATCTACTGAGCTCAGATGCTAAACTAAGGGACGAGGCAATGCAGCAGCACAAAACAATTAATACAAACAGCAATGAAAAAAAATTCAAATTGGCAAAGCATGCTACAATAAATCTAAATTACCAAGCAATGCAAAATTACAACTAATATGAGCCAGTGTGCAGCAACAAGAAAAATAAATCAATAGTAAAACTAGCTTAACAGAGTAATACAAAGTGAAATTTAGTAGCACTATGCCTGGCAAACAGCAGCAGCAAATGCAATAACTTATATCTGAACATGACATAGACCAAGCAGAAAAAATATTACATTAAAGACAACAATGCAGACAAGGGAAATGTATATTAACATCTTAATGTCTATGTAATTAAAGTGCTGCACCACAAGAATTTATTCTACCATAAAAATTACCAAGTAGTTGAAAAGAAATTTCCGTATGCAATTCCTGTGAAGGGAAATGCCTTTTTATGCTCCTTCGTTTTTTTGAATAGATCATAAAATTATTTACTGGATCTGTAGGCATAAAATATTTATATTAGTACATCTATTAAATTTTATTTTAACCAATGCTGCAGTGCAGCTAGAAACTAGATATTAAACAAAATGGGTAAATAAATATATAAAGCAAGCCATATGGCATTTCTCTCAACTAGCAAGACAATAGCCATGAAATGTTTCTCATCGTTTCATTAGGCATTTTAGTAAATATCATAAATTAAGAGCTCCACAGTGTAATCATATGTTTTCAAGTTTGAGCGTGTCGTATTTACGATGCTTTCTACAAGGGAATGTCAATAGCGAGGATACTGGCCTCCCTTTCTTTTTCTACCTGTGCCTCTGAAAAGGCACACACTGATGGCTTTTTCTCCATACGTCTGACACAGCTGGGTGCCCACGACGTATTACGTGCAGGTGGTCACTTAACTTTCTTACGGAAATATTTACGACAGCAGTTTCCGCTACAGTGACAGTCTCATATAAAAATATTTCACAGGTCAAGAATTTGCGTTACAAATCTGTAGAAACAAAATCCCATTGATATAACAGAGTCCAAAAAATTTTCGTCGGCATTGTAATACATTCACGCATTTACATACATTTCATAACTCATAAAGTATGATTCTTGGTTTCCAACAACCTTTTTCACAAACTGGAGTCCCTAACCACTACTCATTATTCCTTACCTTATTCGTCGACACTTCTTCAATATTTCATCATAACAGATATGTAGCATACTCAAATAACTCATATAGCATCAGCTTATTGATCATAAACATACCGCAACAGCATAATACACATAGTCATCGTACTAATAACATCATAACACCTCAGTCAACTCTCAAAATCGTCGTAGCTTCCTCCAATAATTTCAAAACCTAAAAAAAATTCTCTGCTCATTTCAATAGTGTCATCTACCTCAAACGTACTTTAAAATCATGATCCCATACCAAATACATCATTCAAATCTCTCATAGTATCACAATGGTTCCAAAAAATATGAACAGTTCACAAAGTACAGACAAAATACAATTTCATAAGTGTGAAGTTATCCAACTGTGTAATTACATAAACATTTGTCATTGATGTAGTAAAAAATGTTTGTTTCTCTGTTAAATAATCAGGTAGCTGTGTAATTCTGTGTTGGAGAAATATGGTACCGATGTGTAAAGTTGTATAAGCAAATACCATATTAGCTAGGGCTCCTTGTGCTTGCCACACACATGGTACACAAAGTAAGCGTGTACCCCCCTGAGGATTAATGTAATTATACCCTCAGGTGTTACAGATTACAGCAATGAAATGAAATATATCACAGAAAACTTTCTTTGTAATTCAAAAATCTTTAAAAATAAATGTTTTAAGTATAAAATTAATCACTCAAATACGTGTACTGTAGCGCTAAACTGTGCGTCTTGTTGCAACATAATCTCTGTGGAAGTGTCGTAGTTATCGTCCTCCGAAAGCTAAGTTCTGCAGAAGTCAATGTAATTACCTCATGATACACAAAAGTGAAATGCTTTGCGTATAGATATCGTAGTTATTATGCTTATTGGTGTGATGAAGAAAGTACTGTACAGTAACGTATTGTTGTGCTATGGAAAAGGCTGTCTCATTGTTGCTATACCACAAAAGTTACTACTAAAACATGTTTTACTGTCCAGAATAATACAGAAAAACTGTGCAGCAATAAAACAGAAACACCGCAAAAGCAACATTGTATATTGTCACTCATTAGTAGTGTCGTGATAAAATCGTGTAGCTGTCACATAAACTAACCACTGTGTCATCTGGTATCTCACTGAAAGTACTTTAAATCCAGAATGTATTTTCAAGTAAACCAAAATATTGCATTAAAATCTCATTAGCAGTACCAGTATGTGTTCTAAGTATGTAAGTCTTATAGTCATTACGTAATCGTGCAACTAACAAGCAAGAATGTACACACACAATAACACTGTGACGTCTGTTCACTATAACAATGCATTCGTAATTTCTGTTTGATTGGATATTTCACTTCAAACATTGTTGGATGGTAACAGTTTCTAAGAGTGACAATGCATACTAGAAATGTGAAGTGAAAAATTTTATGGCAAAGACTAAATTAAAAAAAAAAACAGATTATCTATCAATAAACGGTTTTACATGTGAAATGTGGTGCAATCCTTTACTCTTCCTAGTACGCAGAGTTTCAACTTGAATGCAATTGTCATGCGGTATACGTTGGTAAGGAATACTAAAATTTTTCTCAAGGTTAGCGTCTATGTTATTTTCCTCTGAGCCAGCCGGCGCACGTGGCTGCTTGCGGTGCGGGTCATTGTCTCTCTCTTTGTTGGCGCGCATCGTTATTGGGATTGGGAGACCTAACTTCTACAAATTCACCTTGTCGAGAGGGCCCAGCCCTGTTTGAATGACGCCAGTTCTGATGAAATTCAGGTCTGTCATTGTATCGTCTGTCGTCATGTCGGTAGATTCCATAATATCTTTCATGTCCGTCATGTGGCGGAGTATTTCTCCCGGAATCGTAACTGCGTGGTGGACCATTGCGTCTGAAATTATTCTGTCTCCCTTGATAATAATTATTTTGGTTCCCATATTGTCTGTTTCTATGGTTGTCTCTGTCACATTCATTACTACGAAAATGCGATCTTTCTCTGTAACTATTACTCTGCCAGTGGTTGTAATATGGGTGGTGTCTGTTTTGGTCACGATTTACGTTGTAAGAATAGCCTTGTCGTGTCCAGTTATTATTTCTGTCTTCGCGGAATTGTGACGGATGTGACCTGTAATTGTTGTGCTCCTGTTTTCGCGTTCCGCGATTGTCAGTGTCAATTTCCAGTTCTTGTAAGAGCCCCTGAAGAGCTTCAATGTCGTCTTTGCAACGTCCTGCCAAAATAATATGTCGCAAATGTTCAGGTAATTTGATTAAGCAAATGCGGATGAGTTCTGAGGGGCTGTATGGGTTTGACAGGTACTGATTCTTGTGCAACAAGTCTTCAAAATATTTGACAAGACTGGAAAATTCATATTGTTCAAAGTGTTTCATCATCATGATGCTATGTTTTACTCGGTCTTGTGTAGCTTGAGACCAGTATGCTGAGAGGAATGCATGGTAAAATTCTCCTTCACTGTGACAATCGTGAATGACAGATCGCATTCTTACAGCTGGTTCATTCTCTAAGTAGCCACACATAAATTCTAATCTGTGCTCTAACGACCAGTTGGGAGGAAGACAATGAGAGAATTGATGGAGCCATGCTTGTGGATGAATTTCGTTGCCAGAATTCTTAAATGTTTTGAATTTACGTGTGGTAATGAACAGCTTATAGTCAAAATCATCGTGTCGGCGAGTCGCATGTCGGTCATTGTTACGTCGTTTCGGCGGTTCCATCTCAAAATTCGGTGTGCCTTGCCAATTTCTTTCATAATTTCCGAGGTGTCCTGTGTTATTATCTTGTGGGTGTTCCGTATTTCTAAGTCCTTCTTCCCGTGTTGGAGCGCGAGTGTCCTCTGAAATATGTAATTTTTGTATTACTTGTGCCAACTGATCTTGTACTTCCCGGATTTCTCTTTTGTGTTGCGTCTTAATTTGATTCTGATTTTGTTTGAATTTCTTAATTTGTTCATACTCTTCTGTGTCAGTGATGGCTACAGGTCTTGTGTCATTCAGATCATCATCTACCTTTGTAGATAAGTTAGTGAACTGATCTGAAAGTTCGGCTACTTTATGCGTTAGTGAAATTATTTCCTCTGTGTGTTTTTCTGAACCAAGTTTCAGAGTGTCCATTTGTGGTGAAATCGTATCTACTGTGTCCTTTAAGTTTTTCTGAGTTTTTGCAAGTTGCATAACCGAATCGGTAGATGCAACTGAGTCAATTTTAGCTTGCAAGATGTCGTGACTTTCATGAACAATAGTTTGCAGTTCTTTTACGGCTGCTTCGTGATTCTGTAATGCATTTTCATGACGCGAAAAAATAGGTTGGAAATGCTCATAAATTTGTGTTTTTACGTCATTACAGACTTTTTGACATTTCGATTCGATTTTATGTAACTCAGTAGTTAAATCTTCACGTGTTTGTTCAAGTGTGTTGTCTAACTTTTGAAGATTTTGTTCCATTGCCTCTAACTGTTGCTGTGTTTGTCTCTGGTGTTGTTCCATTGTGTCTAACTTTTGAAGCTTTTGCTGTGTTTGTCTCTGATTTTGTTCCATTTGTTGCATTAGCTGTAATAACAATGCATTAGTGTCTGGAATCTGTTCCTCTACGCTTTTCGGCAGTGCATTTGCACCGGCAACATTCACATTTTTACAAGCAGAAAATGTGTCTTGACTTATTTAAGAAAACGGTGAGGACGCAAATCCTGAATCTACAGTATTTGCGAGATTGTGTCCTGTCATTTCGGATTCCTGAGGCGAGCTGTTGCCGAGCGATCGATCGATAATGCTTCCCTGTTCACTATTTGTTTCACTGTCTACGCCATTGTTTGCCGCCCGCTCCATTTCCCTATGCACAATTACCAAATTACTATGTTGAACATTAGTTAATTCATTACACGGTGGCGCTAACACACTGCTTTCGTCTTCACTGTCATTTCTCAGTTTACTTTGGAGCCTAGTATTACGTTTTTCACACGCCATTATTGTCACAATATTTCACACGACAACACAGAAAAACAAAATTTGAAGAGCAAAAATAAGAGAACACATTAACATAGCACTGCAAATAATATCTAGTTAATTGCAAGCGCAGCTGCGAAATACTTGCTGCAAATCTACATGCATGCCACAACTGTTTTACTGTACAACAATGAAAAACTACAACTATAAAGGAAATTCTCTCTATAATTACGCGTTAGCAATAAAAAAAAGCTACACTAATTACACAAACTACAAGAAAAAATCAGTAGATTCCAGTGAGGTATCCTCGGCTAAGGGTCGACATATGAAACGTCCCCTTAGAAAAATTGTACGAGAATGTGCTTAAACTGACACACAATGTTTTTAGCGCAACGTAATCTGACTTTCAATAATCCCTACAAAAGAATGGCCCCTGACTAACATTAACCTATACCTTTCACAAATCACTTACCACACAAAAATCTTCGTTACTCGAACTACTGCAATATAGCGAGCGCCACTACTGCCAGCTAAATAAAAGATTCTAACTATGGAAGGCACTAACTACTGATAGGCATAGTTAGCAAATGAAAGATTTTGATAGAGAACAAATGATGTATTTACCTTAACAGTCATAATATATATAGCAGTTCATGACATCCAGTCTTACAAATTTCAAAACTCCGCCATCCCTCTCCCCACATCCACCACTGCTGGCGGCTCACCTCCAACTGCGCAACGCTACGCGGTGTTAACATCCAGCTGCCCAACACTACAATAGCCAGCAACCAACAACAATGCAAACCAGCCACAGACTGCACACAGCACAGCCAGTGATTTTCATACAGAGCGCTATGTGGCGTTACCAATAAGAAAACCTAAACAGCCTACTTACACATTTTCATCTTCTTCTATTTCTTTGGATTTTAGTTGGTACTAGGCTTGCACTCTACCAAAACTACGGTTCGTCAGATTTGTTACACTACATAAACGACGTAGTAAATGGTAGAATTACTGGCAGTACTGGTACCATTGGTGCGGAAGGAAACATAAATGAATGAGTATCAGATGAACTGTGAGCAGGCGATTTCTCTCTGTCTTTTGTTTGTTAGTTTTGCACGCAATTAGATTCGCACATCATTCAGAGGTAGCCCATTGTGCATTTTATATCCTTGCAGAATATAAATTGCATTTTATAAGTAATGAAAATTAGTTTATCACAAAACTTCTGACCTTTTATATAACCAAAGTAATTACTTTTCATGCACAAACTAAAAAACAATTATTATTATTATTGTTGTTGTTGTTTTGTACTGAATAGAACATTCTTCGTCGTGATGAAAGGCGACAGTTTGCTATTATTGTTGATAAATGCGAAAGCTGTTAATAAATAACGGAAATATGTTTTATACAAAGTTGTCGAAAAATTGAAGCTATGTTTAACACATCTTTGTTTCTTTTTTCATTTTAACTTTTTATTGATGAAATTGTCTTTTTTAGCGGTATTTGATAAATATATATTGTGTTCATTATTTTTACTACAGCTCCCCTCTGTTTCACGTTAGCAATAAACAATTCTCAAATAAAACCTGAATTAAGCAATGACAGTTTCAATTTTGCTATAATTACTGTTTGTTCTTAAGTAACAGACAGGAGAATAACTATGTAGAGCAAAAATTTTCCGTACTTTACCTGGTCGCTTATGAAACCTCACTCAGTTTCTAGACAGTTTATCGCTTGCAGTTTTTAGGAGAATCGTTATGAGGTAACGCCCAATACGTATGCAACAAACGTAACGCACAGGTACCGCGGGTACGACCTTAACTGACCAAAGCTACTAGGAAAACTACCACAGTCTACGCTTCCTTCTGATAGTCTACAGTTGCTTATGGTCGTTTAACAGCACTGGCTAGTTCAGTTTTCACTTCCATATAATACCGTGCTCAGTATGTACCCTTTCAGGAACATCCTTCTCATTTACGTACCAATACCGGATATTACTGGAGACGTTTTACTGAAGAACACTTTCTTTACCTGTGACAACGTACTTCTGAAGTCTTCCAAGCTTCAGCCAACCTGTGTTACACTGGCTGACAAAAAAGTGATGTACCCGGAAGAGGAGGAAGAAATGAAACGAAACTTCGCGGGATTAGATGGTATATGATTTTCTTTCAGCTGTTACAAAATCGAGTCAAATCTGTAGAGAACTTGGCGCTATGAGTGGTCTTATCAGCATGACGTTGCACTTGCTGTGACGTGAATGCATGTACTGGTTGAAATGGGAAGGGTGCCATAAAACCGATTTTTTTGTTGTTGTTGTGGTCTTCAGTCCTGAGACTGGTTTGATGCAGCTCTCCATGCTACTCTATCCTGTGCAAGCTTCTTCATCTCCCAGTACCTACTGCAACCTACATCCTTCTGAATCTGCTTAGTGTATTCATCTCTTGGACTCCCCCTACGATTTTTACCCTCCACGCTGCCCTCCAATACTAAATTGGTGATCCCTTGATGCCTCAGAACATGTCCTACCAACCGATCCCTTCTTCTGGTCAAGTTGTGCCACAAACTCCTCTTCTCCCCAATCCTATTCAGTACCTCCTCATTAGTTATGTGATCTACCCATCTAATCTTCAGCATTCTTCTGTAGCACCACATTTCGAAAGCTTCTATTCTCTTCTTGTCCAAACTATTTACCGTCCATGTTTCACTTTCATACATGGCTATTCTCCATACAAATACTTTCAGAAAAGACTTCCTGACACTTAAATCTATGCTCGATGTTAACAAATTTCTCTTCTTCAGAAACGCTTTCCTTGCCATTGCCAGTCTACATTTTATATCCTCTCTACTTCGACCATCATCAGTTATTTTGCTCACAAAATAGCAAAACTCCTTTACTACTTTAAGTGTCTCATTTCCTAATCTAATACCCTCAACATCACCCGACTTAATTCGACTGCATTCCATTATCCTCGTTTTGCTTTTGTTGATGTTCATCCTATATCCTTCCTTCAAGACACCATCCATTCCGTTCAACTGCTCTTCCAAGTCCTTTGCTGTCTCTGACAGAATTACAATGTCATCGGCGAACCTCAAAGTTTTTATTTCTTCTCCATGGATTTTAATACCTACTCCGAATTTTTCTTTTGTTTCCTTTACTGCTTGCTCAATATACAGATTGAATAACATCGGGGAGAGGCTACAACCCTGTCTTACTCCCTTCCCAACCACTGCTTCCCTTTCATGTCCCTCGACTCTTATAACTGCCATCTGGTTTCTGTACAAATTGTAAATAGCCTTTCGCTCCCTGTATTTTACCCCTGCCACCTTTAGAATTTGAAAGAAAGTATTCCAGTCAATATTGTCAAAAGCTTTCTCTAAGTCTACAAATGCTAGAAACGTAGGTTTGCCTTTCCTTACTCTTTCTTCTAAGATAAGTCGTATGGTCAGTATTGCCTCACGTGTTCCAATATTTCTACGGAATCCAAACTGATCTTCCCCGAGGTCGGCTTCTACTAGTTTTTCCATTCGTCTGTAAAGAATTCGTGTTAGTATTTTCCAGCTGTGGCTTATTAAACTGATTGTTCGGTAATTCTCACATCTGTCAACACCTGCTTTCTTTGGGATTGGAATTATTATATTCTTCATGAAGTCTGAGGGTATTTCGCCTGTTTCATACATCTTGCTCACCAGATGGTAGAGTTTTGTCAGGACTGGCTCTCCCAAGGCCGTCAGTAGTTCCAATGGACTGTTGTCTACTCCGGGGGCCTTGTTTCGACTCAGGTCTTTCAGTGCTCTGTCAAACTCTTCACGCAGTATCGTATCTCCCATTTCATCTTCATCTACATCCTCTTCCATTTCCATAATATTGTCCTCAAGTACATCGCCCTTGTATAGACCCTCTATATACTCCTTCCACCTTTCTGCTTTCCCTTCTTTGCTTAGAACTGGGTCTCCATCTGAGCTCTTGATGTTCATACAAGTGGTTCTCTTATCTCCAAAGGTCTCTTTAATTTTCCTGTAGGCAGTATCTATCTTATCCCTAGTGAGATAAGCCTCTACATCCTTACATTTGTCCTCTAGCCACCCCTGCTTAGCCATTTTGCACTTCCTGTCGATCTCATTTTTGAGACGTTTGTATTCCTTTTTGCCTTCTTCATTTACTGCATTTTTATATTTTCTCCTTTCATCAATTAAATTCAATATTTCTTCTGTTACCCAAGGATTTCTACTAGCCCTCGTCTTTTTACCTACTTGATCCTCTGCTGCCTTCACTACTTCATCCCTCAGAGCTACCCATTCTTCTTCTACTGTATTTCTTTCCCCCATTCCTGTCAATTGTTCCCTTATGCTCTCCCTGAAACTCTCTACAACCTCTGGTTCTTTCAGTTTATCCAGGTCCCATTTTCTTAAATTCCCACCTTTTTGCAGTTTCTTCAGTTTTAATCTACAGGTCATAACCAATAGATTGTGGTCAGAATCCACATCTGCCACTGGAAATGTCTTACAATTTAAATCCTGGTTCCTAAATCTCTGTCTTACCATTATATAATCTATCTGATACCTTTTAGTATCTCCAGGGTTCTTCCATGTATACAACCTTCTATCATGATTCTTAAACCAAGTGTTAGCTATGATTAAGTTGTGCTCTGTGCAAAATTCTACCAGGCGGCTTCCTCTTTCATTTCTTAGCCCCAATCCATATTCACCTACTACGTTTCCTTCTCTCCCTTTTCCTACATTCGAATTCCAGTCACCCATGACTATTAAATTTTCATCTCCCTTCACTATCTGAATAATTTCTTTTATTTCATCATACATTTCTTCAATTTCTTCGTCATCTGCAGAGCTAGTTGGCATATAAACTTGTACTACTGTAGTAGGTGTGGGCTTCGTATCTATCTTGGCCACAATAATGCGTTCACTAAGCTGTTTGTAGTAGCTTACCCGCGTTCCTATTTTCCTATTCATTATTAAACCTACTCCTGCATTACCCCTATTTGACTTTGTGTTTATAACCCTGTAGTCACCTGACCAGAAGTCTTGTAAAACCGATGTATCCTCTTTTAATATAGGTGACCGTAACTGTTGGAACTGGCCCTTGAAATCCTGGATGCTGCCATTGGGACGGAGTTGACGTCCGACACAGTACGACACGTTCCTTCGGGGACAGAGCTGAGAAATTGCTGGCCACAGGGGAATCTCAACATTATCCACACATCTCACAGAGAGACGCGCCATAACTTGACAAGCATTGTCCTATTGTCACCTGAGAGTTAAGGCACAAGGATGCAGGATGTCCGTGGCATACTACTGTGCCGTGAGGGTTCCCTCAATTACTTCCAACAGTCACCGGAATCGTACCCAATAGTTACCCACAAGATCACGCCAGCGGTAACATCACTTTCAGCCGCCCGGGATTAGCCGAGCGGTCTGAGGCGCTGCAGTCACGGACTGTGCGGCTGGTCCCGGTGGAGGTTTCAGTCCTCCCTCGGGCATGGGTGTGTGTGTTTGTCCTTAGGATAATTTAGTTTAAGTAGTGTGTAAGCTTAGGGACTGATGACCTTAGCACTCCCATAAGATTTCACACACATTTGAACAATATCACTCTCCCTCCACAAAACGATAGCCATTGGGGTAGTACAGAACCGTGATTAATTGCTGAACACACTTTCAGAGGCACCAAGAGATCACCAATTCAGTATTGGAGGGAAGCGTGGAGGGTAAAAATCGTAGAGGGAGACCAAGAGATGAATACACTAAGCAGATTCAGAATGATGTAGGTTGTAGTAGATATTCGGAGATGAAGAGACTTGCACAGAATAGAATAGCATGGAAATCTGCATCAAACCAGTCTCTGGACTGAAGACCACAACATCAACACCAACTACTAGTGTGTCTCTATACATTAGAAGTGATGTTCTGAGGATTAAGAGCATCCTCTTGCACTTAATAATGTAGAAAGTTTTCTGCAGGTCCACAAATGCTAGGAGGTTATCCTAATTTTTTTTTCATACTACTTTCTATCACCAAGAAGGGGACCGTAGGAACTTTCGGAGATCGATTTGATTCATACTGACAGGATGAACAGGACACAGCTCGGACTTCAACATATATAAACCGGAAGACGCAACTCTCAACCGTTTTAGGGAAAATCGAGTCTGAAGATTTTAGCCCTGCTTATGAACTTTGTTTGGTCGCTAGGATTCAAGAAATAGGCAACTGAGCGAATAAGCGGTTAGTTTCACTAGCGCGAGGTCCCTGGATCGACTCTGGCTACTGGTACTTCTTCTTCACTCCCACGCTATTCCCTCAACGTGCAGCATTAGAGTAATCCCTCCCGAATGGACTTCGCTCGTGCAGCCTTGCAGTGTTTATTTTTTACATGTAAACGAAGAACCTCATAAAGTGGCAACAAAAACTGCGTGTACATCATCGTACAGAATACACAGACAGCTTCTAGAGGAGACTGCTTGCAGATTCAATCAGCCGTCTGCACCAAAACTCGGTAATACGCTTCAATACACGTGGTACGCTGCTATACTGTGTGTCTTCCGAGAATTGTTCATGTATGTAAGCCAAATTTGTTGGGAAATAGATACACTGAAAAGTCATGAATATTATAAGTAGCCTGTTTATGTGTTTGTATGTTGGCAGCACTTTAGTCTGCATTAATATCACTGACAGCAGAGTGGGCCCTCTGTAAGAGACTCTGTGGCTGGTCGAAGTCGCACTTGGCGGTGAATAGCCAGCAGTGATGGAGACTGGAAGTTTATAGTTAGCAGTGATGGAGGTTAGAGGTCTGAAGTGTTAGCGCGAGCGGACTTTCTGCGCGTGTCCATCATAGAGATTTCAAATTATTGACGATTGTATGACTGGATGTCACGAACGATTTTATATTTTTTTGAACTGGCTGCTTGCTCTGCAACAAAATCTTTCCTTTGCTAACCACATGCCTCATAGTAGTTAGAGCCAACATTAGTTAGAATCTTTTATTTAGCAGGCGGTATTGGTGTTTGCCGTATCGCTGTAGTTCGTGTAATGAAGATTTTTTGTGATGTAAGTGCCTTACGAACTGTGTAGGTTATTGTTACAAATTCTTCTAATTCGGGGCCATTTTTTATGTTAATTATTTGAGCAATCAGAGCCGGCCGTTGTGGCCGAGCGGTTCTAGGCGCGTCAGTCCGGAACCGCGCTGTTACTGCGGTCGCAGGTTCGAATCCTGCCTCGCTGCTGTCCTTAGGTTAGTTACGTTTAAGTAGTTCTAAGTCTAGGGGAGTGATGACCTCAGATGTTAAGTCCCATAGTACTTAGAGCCAAAACTATTTCAGGCATGCCTCGGAGATGCCAAGCAATTATTGACGCTGCGGATGACTAGTCGTGTTATTAAGTGGAATTGCATTTTTCTTTTGCTGATATGAGGTATGCATACGTTTCAGTTTGTTCCAAATACATTTTTCTACTGATTAAGCCCACCGCGACCTTACTTAACAAACTGTAAGTAAAAAAACTAACCCAAGTCTGGCTACAATTGATACGTTATCGCACATTTCGCTTATCACGCGAAAGTTCTGAGGAGGCAAGGTTCAATTCAGAGGAAACAAGCTATAAACTTTACCACTCTCTGTGGCAAACAGAGTTCCGTTATTCGAGGCGCCCGTTTTTGTAGATGCTGCGCCCGGAATAAACAAAGCAGCGAATCGGCCGCCAATAAATATGAAACAGCGGGCGGCTGGCGCAGCCCCAGAGCGCCGCTGCCTCAGGGAGGCCGCGGCTGCCGCACGCCGGCCACAGTTGCGGTGGTTGGCGTGACGTCACGGCCGGCGGCGCCCCGCCAGCGACCGTGGCTGGTACGAGTCGCCTTGTGGCAGGTGGCGCGGCGCGGCGCGGCGCGCATGCGCACTGTGCCCGGCACACGCAGCGCTGCCGCGGCCAGCAGCGTCCCGCTTGGGGTAGCGCCGAGAGCCCGCAGGATCCCGAGTCGCCTCGCATCGCCCCGAAAATCGTCAGTCACGGCCGTATTGACAATCTACAGACCCCCCGGCTGAAACTGTGATGCGGTCCCTAGCAACGGAAATTTTGTGTTAACTAGATCACGAAAATAACTTTGTTGTTGTTGTGGTCTTCAGTCCTGAGACTGGTTTGATGCAACTCCCTATGCTAATCTATCCTGTGCAAGCTTCATCTCCCAGTACTTACTGCAACCTACATCTTTCTGAATCTGCTTAGTGTATCCATCTCTTGGTATCCCTCTACGATTTTTACTCTCCACGCTGCCCTCCAATACTACATTGGTGATCCCTTGATGCCTCAGAACATGTCCTACCAACCGATCCCTTCTTCTGGTCAAGTTGTGCCACAAACTTCTCTTCTCCCCAATCCTATTCAATACTCCTTTACTACTTTAAGTGTCTCATTTCCTAATCTAATTCCCTCAGCATCACCTAACTTAATTCGACTACATTCCATTATCCTCGTTTTGCTTTTGTTGATGTTCATCTCATATCCTCCTTTCAAGGCACTGTCCATTCCGTTCAACTACTCTTCCAAGTCCTTTGCTGTCTCTGAGAGTTACATTGTCATCGGCGAACCTCAAAATTTTTATTTCTTTTCCATGGATTTTAATACCTACTCCGAATTTTTCTTTTGTTTCCTTTACTGCTTGCTCAATATACAGATTGAACTACATCGGGGAGAGGCTACAACCCTGTCTCACTCCCTTCCCAACCACTACTTCCCTTTCGTGCCCCTTGACTCTTATAACTGCCATCTGGTTTCTGTACAAATTGTAAATAGCCTTTTGCTCCCTGTATTTTACCCCTGCCACCTTCAGAATTTGAAAGAGAGTATTCCAGTCGACATTGTCAAAAGCTTTCTCTAAGTCTACAAATGCTAGAAACGTGTTAGAGCAATTTTCGTACTGAAAGCTTGTAAGGTTTATTACAAGAAAGTCATAGCAACAACTTACGGAGAACATGAGCAGGTGTCACTAAATAGGCAGAATGCTCCAGATTTATGGGTGTACATACTGATGAAATTTGAACTGAAAGATGCATATTACTGAGCTTCTCAAACAGTGAAGGTCAGCTACTTTTGCTCTTCGTACAGTTACTTATCTCTTACAAGGGGACCATCAGAAGCGTAAATAATGGATTTTGATGATTCGAATGTCTGAGCACTATGGAGCTTAACATCTGAGGTCATCAGTCCCCTAGACTTAGAACTACTTAAACCTAACTAACCTAAGGACATCACACACATCCATACCCGAGGCAGGATTCGAACCAGCGACCGTAGCAGTCGAGCGGTTCCGGACTGAAGCGCCTAGAACCTCTCGGCCACAGCGGTCGGCCGATTTTGATGAGTCTCGGATATGTTGCAGAGGGACATGCCCTGAGAATGAGGCTATCCGCTTTTTTAGCGACAGGATTGGTTTTCGAGAAAATTGTTTTTGTACTTCACCGTGCAATGTACTCGTAATACGCGTAACGTTAGCTATGTTCCAACGAAGTGAGCGGTTAAGGTTCACAGCTACCACGCGGGAGGTACCATGTTGGTTGGGATCCATTCCGTGTTTTGCTTTTTCTTTAATCAGAATAGTCAGACAAATGGTTCAAATGGCTCTGAGCACTATGGGACTCAACTGCTGAGGTCATTAGTCCCCTAGAACTTAGAACTAGTTAAACCTAACTAACCTAAGGACATCACAAACATCCATGCCCGAGGCAGGATTCGAACCTGCGACCGTAGCGGTCTTGCGGTTCCAGACTGCAGCGCCTTTAACCGCACGGCCACTTCGGCCGGCTGCAATAGTCAGACATTTTTCCATTTTATTTTACAGAATATCAGCAAACAGTGTACATTGTGTAATTAAGAAATATTCAGTTTTGCCTTAGTAATTTAAGTTTCACGTCATTATTACAAAATCTTACTCGCTATCGCCTGCATCGCTGGCAATGCGACAACAGAAATCCGGATGATATTTGTCGTAAAAACAACCGAAACAGACTGTTTTGTAGCACCAAGCACATTTCATAAAAGCTACTGTCTTGCAGACGCACGGAGTTTTTAAGAGCGAAAATATTGTTCATTTAATTCAAAAAGCTTTCTCTTTCATCCGTTACCTTTGAAGCGAACCATGCGTATTTCATCATATTCGATAAAGCAGGTGTCCTGAACTGATGCAAAATTAATGAGTGTAGGTTTATGGAATCGTCCCTGGACGCGGTTGCTCTGTTGGTCTTCAACAAATAGGGAGCATTCTGAATGTTCTCCGTGAAAATTTTAACCTGTCGGTAAAAATATACTCCACAAGGCTCGCAAAGTGGAGTACACGTTGGTGGGATAACTTTCACGGCTGAGGTGCACGCTTTCCTCTCATCCACGAAGATCAGTCTGCCCTCCCCACATATCAATGATGTATACAAATTTTTTCTGTCCCACGTACGGAAGAATCAGATTTTAAAGTCTTTGTACACCAGTTTCGTGAACTTCCCTGATTTCACTCAGGACATAATTACGCTTTTAAATTTGAGGCTTTATTCATCCACTTTTTTCTGAACATTATGGCCATATTTTCCCGACGGCTCCCGCATACATAAAAAAACGTACGGGATCACCTTTCCTGGCGCAGTTAGTGTACTGTGCTGTGTACGAGTGACTAACCTTGTTTAAATCTTTTCTCTACACGAGAACGGTTCTCGGCCCTTTGAGAGCCCACTTGATAGGTGTCGTTTACGTAGTCAAGTTTAAAATTACCATTAAGTATTTTCGTTTTGTCCGAATTCTTCCGCAGCTACTAATACTTCTTCCATTGTTGCACATTCTTTGGAACTGATTATCTTCGTAATCTTCCTTTGCCTGATTTTGTGCTTTTGTTTAAATCGTTCGACCCAAGCCGAGCTGGTCACGAAATTAAAGGTATCCGATAAAAGTAAAGCTGTAAAGTTCTGGTTGACTCCTGCTCACGGAAGAAATTATATTGGAGGTATGAATTAAACAACGCCTTCAGTGACAACTTTTTCGTGTTTTATTAATTACACGATGCATTTCGGACCCTGTGGGTCCATCGTCAGGTGTAATTTGTCTTAATACATGTTTTGTTTCTTCTCCTGAATGAGGTGAAATGCATATTGCTGTCACGAAAAGTTTGATGTTAGGTTAGGAATTTCGTAAGTGGAATGCGTAAAATATGTGAAAAATAGTGTAAAATGAAGTGTAAACGTACATCATCCAAGGAAAGTACTTTTAACGTTTTAGTACCAGCAAACATTCTTTTCTCCGTCGTTTTAGTACATGTCACTTCATTAAAGATGTACATTTGCACACACAAGTTTATGAACACTTCACAAATGTTTCTGTTCATGGTGTTGTCAAAGATGAATTTATTCGTAGTGCTAAAGATATAACTATTAAACAATTGACATATGCAAGAAATAACTTTAGAATAGGTCTTTAAAATTAGTGAAATAACTATGGCTTGAGAAGTCTGTTTTTTCATTTAACATAGGTTCTGTTTTTTTTTTTTTTATATATATTTTGTGGAGGTATGTCTCCAGTTGTTCTAACAGACTTAGGGTCTTACCATTGGCTTCGTTATGTAGTGTTACCAAATTGTTTTCTAGACTGTTGATGACATGTTTCTCGTTTCCAACATATGTTGTGCAATGACTGATTTTTCGAAATTCTTGAGCTTGAAAACATTTACATGTTCTTGAAAACGGGTCTTGAAGTTTCTGCCTGTTTTCCCTACATAGTAGGCAGGACAACTGGGGGATGAAACTTTGTACACTCCGCTGTTGTATTTTTGTGTATTTGATTTTACTTTATGGATGAGTAGGTTTCCTAACTTATTATTGGTTGAGAATTTTCACAAGCCAGTCTGTTTATAACAATGTATTTGACATACATTTTGATATGATTTACCTGTTCCAAATTCTGTCTCGCTTCGACGAACCGTTCATGCATCCCACTATCGATAGTGTTCCATTTATCATGACGAGCTCCACCTCATTTCACATCCTCTTTCCATCGATAAAGCATTGATTTACGATTTAATCGAGAGACGCCGTGGAACTGCAAACCCCTTTCGGATGAGCTACTGCTACAGCGACTGCCCGTTCTTTGTTGGATAGAGGCACATAATCTGCTGGCTCCCTCCGTCCCCATATACTGCAAAGTAAACAGCTTTATATTACGTCGATTCGTCCGGAAGAAAGAGAACATCCACACATAAGTGAAACTTACCGCCTCATATTCGTGCACGTCGTCTTCTTCGTTGATGTTTATTAATTCATCGCCATCGATGATCCGTCTCTCTGCCAACAGGTCTTGTATTGCGATATGTATTTCACTGCCAATTGCACTTGAATTAGCAGAGATCGTGCTGGGAAGTGTATTTGTTACAAGATTTAAATCACGAAGCTTATTTGATGGCTTAGAGATTTCGACTTTCTATTGTTCATTCACCTCCTCAACCTCATATGTATCTTCTTCTGGCTGCACTTCTGTTGATACACTTGGGTCTTTCATTTCACTGTATTCTTCGAACACGCACGGCACTAAAAACGCGTTGCGAGCAACGGACGTTGAAGAGGAAATGAAAACTAACGGTTCTGGATCTCGGTCACTGCCGTTTGTTTGACCATGGCGATACATGTTCATAATACAGAGGACTGTCCGTGCGAACTGTGTATTATGAAATTACATCGCCGTCGCCAAATAAAGGGCGGTGACCGGGGGATACACTGTCACAATACACAGACTTCGCACGGGATGTCCGCGCGGACAGTCCGCATTCTGTTTGACCGAGCCTACACGATTTAAACTTCTTAATAATTTCACGCAATGTACGCTGTTGATATTCTGTACAATAAAATGGAAAAATGTCGGACTATTCTGAATTGAAAAAAAAGCAAAAACACGGGAAACACCCGAACACAGTACGTTCAGCGTGGTAGTTATAGACCTTAACCGCTGCGCCACGCTCACTTGCTTGGAATGTGCCTACATCACGCGTATTATACCGCGCAGTGAACTTCAAAATCAATTTTCTCGAAAATCGAGGCCCATCGCTAAAAAAGGGTATATCCTCATACTCAGGGCATGTCACTCTACAACAATTCCGAGCCTCATCAAAAGCCGGCCGGGGTGGTCGAGCGGTTCTAGGCGCTACAGTCTGGAATCGCGCGACCACTACGGTCGCAGGTTCGAATCCTGCCTCGGGCATGGATGTGTGTGCTGTCCTTAGGTTAGTTAGGTTGAAGTAGTTCTAACTTCTAGGAGACTGATGACATCAGAAGTTGTCCTATAGTGCTCAGAGCCATTTCAACCATTTTTGAACCTAATCAAAATCCGTTACTTACATTTCTGATGGTCCCCTTGTTAGAAAGAAATGTATAAACCTGACATATTTTGCATATTTACTCTCAATAGTGTCGCACAGAATACGTTTCTGAGATAAGTCATCACTTAGAAAGGAAGTATAGATTGCACGAAAGCGAGCAGTAAGAATAATATGTGGTTGTTACCCACGGACGTCGTGTAGGTATCTCTTAAAGGAGCCAGGCATTTTAGCTGCGACGTCACAATACATATATTCGCTAATGAAATTCGTCATTAATAGTCCATCACAATTTGTGAAGAACAGCTATGTGCATACCTACAAAACTACAGCGAAAAATTACCTTCATTATCCATTGTTAAAGCTGTCAGTGGCTCAGAAAGGAGTTCAATGCGAAGCAAAAAAATTTCGATCATTATCCCAACAACATAAAATGTCTGACAGGTACGGAAGCAAGTCTTTAATTTAAAATCATATCTTTTGGACTAAAAATAGTAATTTGTTCATTAATGATAACACTGATCATGTAAACATACCCTGTAAACTGGCTCGTTCTATGTCATTTCGATAAAAGAATCGTTCAAATGATGTACGGAAAATGTAACTAATTAACTAACCGGGATCGAATTTACACCACGGATTAACGTCTGTGGCTGGTGCACCGACCAGCCTTAGAGTGGTTTTTAGGCGGTTTCCCACGCTCGTTTAGGCAAAATCTGGGCTGTTTCCCAATTTCCACCATAGAAAATATTACACACAAACGGTAAAGCTACTACCACACAAAGTTTACCCTTAAATGAATTTGGTTGGTCTCTTTCTGTTGCGGAAGTAGTCAAAAATTTTGTTGTTAATCTGTTTGGGTTCATTTTGAGCATGTGCCCATAAAAAACAATTGTTTTTCTCATTGTATTTGAGAGTTCTTCGGTAGTTTGTTAAAGGGTAGCATTTTTTATGTTAATTAATTTGTGTCGTAGAATCTGGAGCCAAGGATTTTTCTTAATATCTTCCTTTCTTTGATCTAGCCTTTGAACAGGGCCGTGGCTGGTGATGGACAATGTTTCGGCTGCATATAGGGCTTGCAGTTTGATTACTGCATTGTAATGTCTTATTTTTGAATTCGATGACGGGGACTTTTCGTTACATATGTTTTTGGTGAATTGAACAGCTAGTTCAACTTTACTTCTTTTAGACTCCATTGCCTATTTCTCGAGGGGCCTCCAGCTGATCCAGTCTCAAAGATATTTGAATTCTTTGGCGATCTCAGTTTCTTGTCCTCCAATTTTAAATTTTTTGTGGGTTTTTTATGCTTTTCATTATCTTGGTATTTTCAAAGGAGATTTTGAGACCTCTTCTCAGCTTGTTTTTGTCGCTCCGGCGTCTATTCTTTGGCTTCTTCCCGGGTCTCTTCTAGAAGAGCCACATCATCTGCAAAGGATAGACAATGAACTTTGATGCCTTTGTTTTTTGTGTGTTATGTCCAAGAGTGAGATCACTCTGTTGTTGGGATCTGTTTTGGACCCTTCCTTATGGAGTGGGTGAATGAGAGTCGTCTTCCATTCAGCTGGGATTCTTTCATTTGACCAGATTTCTTCGAAGATGTTTCAGAGAGAGTCTGTCGCATTTTTGTTGACATTTTTCCAAAGTTCATCTATGATTTGTTTTTCTCCCCAGGCTTTATACGTTTTTAGATTTTAAATCACGGTCTGTAATTCCTCAGTGGAGGGTGGTTCAGAGTTAGGATTTGTTATTGTTGAGATCTTAGTCCATTTTTTCTATGGGTACTTCACAGCTGAGAAGGTATGTGAAATATACTACGAATATTTTGCTGTTATCTCTGTTGTGGGCAATATTTCCGTTTTTGTCTTCGAAATTTAGAGTTGGTGGGCTGTATTTGCTTAAAAGTTTTAAAGTTTTATGAAATTTCCTTGTGTTGTTTTTGACGAAGTCTTCATTGATCTGAAAGAACAGTTCGTCTTCTTGGACTCTTTTTATTGTTTTCTTATTTTTTTGCTCTCGTTTTCCTATGTTTTTAAGAAGTTTTGCCTGTTATGTTCCTTTTTCTGTCACTGCCAGTGTTGCGAAGCTTATATTCTTAGTTGAAGGAGTCTATCACATTCTCCTGTCCATCAGGCATATTTTTCAGCGTTGGTTATGGGACCTAATTGTACGGCTCTACTTATTGGGCTTCCTTTCATTTGATCCCAGTTTTGGTTTCGCATACCTTCAGTTGCGAGGGGAAGCTTCTTCTCGATCATTGTCTTTTATGGGTCGTATTTTCTTCTTTAGAGGTTCCTGATTCCATTTTTCATTTTTGGGATGATTTTGAGTTTTATTTTAGAAAGATAGTGTTCAGAATCTAGGTTGGCTCCTCTGAGGACTTTGTCCTTTTGTATTTCTTAGTAAATTTTACGTTGACCGTTTGACCGCCACGTGACCAATTTGGAATTCACCTAGGTGTGGGTTTTGGTGAGACCCATGCTACCTGTTTTCGAGGTAGCTTTTTAAAGGCTGTGGATTTAAGGATCATATTGTGTGCTTGGCATAGTTCTATCAATATGATGCCATTTTGGTTAGTTCTGTTGCGTGCTGGGTAGTTTCCCACATTTTTTTTGTTTTGTCTCCTTATCTAACTGGGCGTGGAAGTCCCCCGGAAGTAGGACACTGTTTTTCTGGGATCTTTTGCACGACATCATCGAGTTGGTCCCAAAAGCGTTCCACCTTTCCTTTGTCCCTTTTATTTTTATGTATGTGGGCATGTGTATTCACAATGGTGTATAATTTGTTAGTAGACTCGGAGTTAAGTGCGGGGAGTCTTTTCGATTGTGATTCAAAGTTAACGGGGTCTAAAATACTTTTGTCTGTTGTGGAGCCAGTTACAAGGTCTTGTGTCCTGCCCACTCCTCTAGTATAGGGTGCCTAGGAAAGTATGCTGCTTTCTCGAATCGTTAGACAACAATCCAAGCAAATAGTATTAATAGATTTTTGTTACAGGAATATAAATAACAATACTTAACTTTGAGAAATTTACATTGTAATGTGGCAAGCAAAGGGTGACATGAAACATAAGCAATATCTTCAGTTTATAAATTAAAAAACTAAAAACCCGCCTCGATTGCGAAAAAAGCACCTAGTGTTAAGTGTTAACCCAGGTTTCGAAGTAGATAACTACACCTTCTTCAGAACAACAATAAAACCCACAAGTGCCTAATAAGACCTTTGTCAATGATTAAAAGAACACCATAGCTATACATTTATAAACGAAAAAGAAAAGGAAAACACGTTTCGTTTATAAATGTATAGCTATGGTGTTCTTTTAATCATTGACAAAGGTCTTCTTAGGCACTTGAGGGTTTTAGTGTTCTGAAGAAGGTGTAGTTAGGGTTAACACTTAACACTATATGCATTTTCGCAATCGAGGTGGGTTTTTAGTTTTTTAATATATTAACCAACGATTGCTGACGCGCTGCGATGTTGAAGGTTCTTAATATCTTCAGTACATACAACTCCAATACAAGTACACTAATACTGTTCTTGAGGCACTGCTGTAGAGTTCATAGATCGGCTAGACTTCAACTGGGGACGCGGCCAGGCGGTGCGGCGCTTATATTCTATTGGCCTAGATGCCGCTCCTGTCTAGGTGTCGTCCTAGATTATGATGATGATGATGATGATGATGATGTTGTTGTTTGGTTTTTGGTTTGTGGGGCGGTCAACTGCGCTGTTATCAGCCCCAGTACAAATTGCTAATCTCGCCACTTTCATGAATGATAATGAAATTATGAGGACAACACAAACACCCAGTCATCTCGAGGCAGGTAAAGTCCCTGACCCCGCCGGGAATCGAACCCGGTCGTCCTATAGAGGTGTCCGTCAGCGTACTATTGGCTCACGTCGCCTCACAGCCCCCTCTGCTGTAACGTTCCTGGCCGTCGTGCCGGCGCTCGACTTCACGCCAGGTGCGGTGTGTTTTCCATAGATTTTTTTGCCTACCTTTCCATTGTATATTCTGAAGTCTTCCGAATCAAAATTGCTCTCATCCAAGAATCTGGTGTCTTGTAGGACCATTATGAGAATTTCCTGGTTCTCGAGGGTATCTGTAAGATGTTTTAATTTTCCAGTTTCTAGAAGAGGACTTACACTACTGGCCATTAAAATTGCTACACCGAAAGAAATGCAGACGATAAATGGGTATTCATTGGACAAACATATTATACTAGAACTGACATGTGATTACATTTTCACGCAATTTGGGTGCATAGATCCTGAGAAATGAGTACCCAGAACAACCACCTCTGGCCTTAATAACGGCATTGATACGCCTGAGCATTGAGTCAAACAGAGCTTGGATGGCGTGTACAGGTACAGCTGCCCACGCAGCTTCAACCCGATACCACAGCTCAAGAGTAGTGACTGGCGTATTGTGACGAGCCAGTTGCTCGGCCACCATTGACCAGACGATTACAATTGGTGAGAGATCTGGAGAATGTGCTGACCAGGGCAGCAGTCGAGCATTTTCTGTATCCAGAAAGGCCCGTACAGGACCTGCAACATGCGGTCGTGCATTATCCTGCTGAAATGTAGGGTTTCGCAGGGATCGAGTGAAGTGTAGAGCCACAGGTCGTAACACATCTGAAATGTAACGTCCACTGTTCAAAGTGCCGTCAATGCGAACAAGAAGTGACAGAGACGTGTAACCAATGGCACTACATACCATCACGCCGGGTGATAAGCCAATATGGCGATGACGAATACACGCTTCCAATGCGCGTTCACCGCGATGTCGCCAAACACAATGCGACCATCATGATGCTGTAAACAAAACCTGGATTCATCCGAAAAAACTACGTTTTGCCATTCGTGCACCCAGGTTCGCAGTTGAGTACACCATCGCAGGCGCTCCTGTCTGTGATGCAGCGTCAAGGGTAACCGGAGCCATGGTCTCCGAGCTCATAGTCCATGCTGCTGCAAACGTCGTCGAACTGTTCGTGCAGATGGTTGCTGTCTTGCAAACGTCCCCATCTGTTGACTCAGGGATCGAGACGTGGTTGCACGATCCGTTACAGCCATGCGGATAAGATGCCTGTCATCTCGACTGCTAGTGATATGAGGCCGTTGGGATCTAGCTCGGCGTTCCGTATTACCCTCCTGAATCCACTGATTCCATATTCTGCTAAGTCATTGGATGTCGACCAACGCGAGCAGAAATGTCGCGATATGATACACCGCAATCCCGATAAGCTACAATCCGACCTTTATCAAAGTCGGAAACGTGATGGTACGCATTTCTCCTCCTTACGAGAGGCATCACAACAACGATTCACCAGGCAACGCCGGTCGACTGCTGTTTGTGTGTGGGAAATCGGTCTGAAACTTTCCTCATGTCAGCACGTTGTAGGTGTCGCCACCGGCGCCAACCTTGTGTGAATGGTCTGCAAAGCTAATCACTTGCATATCACAGCATCTTCTTCCTGTCTGTTAAATTTCGCATCTGTAGCACGTAATCTTCGTGGTGTAGCAATTTATAATAGCCATTAGTGTACGTTGAAAGTAGCTATGTAACTTGTTTCTGTATACTTAGTCTTACTTGAGGTTCCAAGACGCTCAGACTCGTGTCTGTGCAGTGTTGCTGATTCCCCAGTATTCGAGTGTCTGCTTATGCACTCTGGTGCGGTGAATTGCCCAACTGGCGTAATTTGTTTCACATCACAGTCTTGTATAATTGATAGTATTATGTATGAGGTGGCTTCTGTTCTTAGACCCACTGGTTTAGAACCACTCTTATTAGCAACGGAGGTTTTTATCAGCCGCCCCTAACCTGGGGAATAGACGCTGAGCAAAGGCCTCCCAGTCTGGGAGAGCCGCCTTTGGATTTTGAATTCCGTGTCAGTCTGCGGGCGGTATATTATTTCCCACCTAGCCTGCATAACTGCTGAGCGTTTCCCTATCCGCCACATGGGAACGCCCCTGGTAGGAAAACAGGAACCTCCCGGGAGCGCCTGTTTTAGTGTACCATTCGTGTTTATTTCTTTTATAGGAGTCAAATATCGAAAATTAATTCCTTTGTCTAATAGAACTGACTTGTTTTTTTCACTACAGATGTTTATCCATTTAACTTCTTGTTTATGCATGGTATCAGTTTTTTCTTTGTCCATGTTTTGTAAAACTTAAACACCTTTTCTGTTTAAGATATTTCATCTCTCTTGTGGAATAAAATTAGTAGGAACAAGGTCAGGGATACCTTGTGAGCCGGCCGCTGTGACCGAGCGGTTCTAGGCGCTTCAGTCCGGAACCGCACTGCCGCTACGGTCGCAGGTTCGAATCCTGCCTCGGGCATGGATGTATGTGGTGTCATTAAGTTAAGTTAGGTATAAGCAGTTCTAAGTTCTAGGGGACTGATGACCTCAGATGTTAAGTCCCATAGTGCTTGGAGCCATTTGAACCATTTGAATACCTTGTGAGTACAATGTAAGAGAAGCAGGATGACCTCGACCTGGAATCTCATTCATTGGAGTAGAATTGCTTTCAATGATGAGTCATGCTTCGAACTGACCTCCGATGACCAGCAAAGACGTGTCTGTAGACGCCCCGGACAGCAGTGGGGTACGAACGTGATCGTCGCTCGCCATAGACCCGACAACCAGGGGCGCAGTTTCTTTACATAGCAGGATCCCTCTGGTTGTCATTTGCAGCACCCTTACAGCACAGCGGCAAGTCGTCGACATTGTACGCCCCGTTTTGTTGCCCTTCATATCAGGCTACCCTGGGCTCACATTCCAGCAAGATAATCCGGTCCGCACACGGCCAGAGTTTGTGCTGGCTGCCTTCGTGCTTGAGAAACCCTACTCGGCCAGCAGGGTCGCCGGATCTTTCCCCAACTGAGAACGTTTGGAGCGTTACGGGCAGGGCCGTCCAACCATCTCGGAATTTTGACGATGTGGCGCGCCAGTTCAACAGAATTCGGCACCCTCAGGATGTTCCAAAACATATATCAGTCAATGCCAAGCCGAGGAGGTGCTTCAATGAGAGCCAGAGGTAGACCAATGCGTTAATGACAGGCTCAGTTTATGATCCACCTACCTTTGAATAAATCAAGCAGTTTTTCGGAAATTGTCATAATTCGTTTGTCTGTACTGTGTGCATCGCATCTACCGAGCCGCGCGGAGAGGCTTCACAGTTTGAGGCGCTGTGTCAGGGATTGCGCGGCCTCTCCCGCCGGAGGTTCGAGTCCTCCCTCGGGCGTGGGAGTGTGTGCTGTTCGTAGCATAAATTAGTTTAAATTAGTTTAACTGGTGTGTAAGTATAGGGACCGATTACCTCAGCAGTTTTTTTTCCCTTAGGAATTCACACACACACACACACACACAATCTACCGATTTCCGTCTATGGGGATAATTGCTTCGTGGTGCTTTGTTTCGTTTTCTCTCAGAGTGTATTTTCGTATGATGGTCTCAGTCTCCGGCGGCTCGTTACACAACAGGAATGTAAATATGATTTACTCGGCTTGGTATTGCAACTACTTTTGTTTCTGTGAAAACAGTTTTCCGACAGTGAAGAGGCCTGTATACGCAGTAGCGAAAACGCTCAACTCACAACGCAGAGTAATGCAACAATCCTCAGACAGTTGCTGCTGTAGCATGCCGTGGTGTGGATGACGTCGGTGTGGGAACAGCGCAGCATAGGGTCGTTGTGCCGCTCTTCCATTGCAGTCACGAGAAGGGATTGGACCAAGTCTTCATCAGCAAACCTACCCACAGTAATACCGTCGACATTTGCACTGATGTGCACTATTTACAGTACAGTACAGCTGCAAAGCCAACTGGAGGAAGAAACTAAACGAAGTGCAGTAACCCTGTAATGAGCTACCCTCGGCGACTATCTGCCACAACAATGCTCACCTACACTGTTAGCTGAGATGCGTTGTCCTACTTGCCAGTACCAGTGGGTCTCTTATACCAAAATACTCATAAGGTACCCCTGGACAGCATCTGAGTGCTTGTAGGTGGAGTTGTGTCTGAGCCTGTAGAACGAACTAACTGCAGCCTGAAACTGGCGGCTCCGAGAGAGGTGACGAAGTGGTTAGCACCCTGGTCTGTCATTCTGGAGGACGACGGTTCAAATCCTCATCCGGCCGCCGTGATTTAGGTTTTCCGTGGTTTCCCCAAATCGCTCAAGACAAGTGCCGGCATGGTTCCTTTGAAGGGGCCGATTTTCTTCCCTTTGCGCTCTGTCTCTAATGACCTCGATGTCGACGGACGTTCAACTCAATATCCCTTTTTCCTTTTAAACTGGTGGCACAACAGGCGCATACGATCTCGAGATAACAGAGACCTACCTGCTGCTTAGAGTTCGATCAGTACGTATCAGCGCAGCTGCGACGCGATTACGTTCTACCTGCCTTACCTCGTCGGCACTCGTTCTGACGCTGTGCTCCAACTGGTGTTACATGCAGAATCCTTGAAATACCAGAAACACCAAAGGTGAGGTTGTTTGGCCTCCACATAAGTACCAAACACGTCTGGTAAAAGCGCCCTGTGACCTCCAGCTAAACTGCCATACGCCAGTAAAAATTTTAAATCACAAATAAATGTTCCACACACCATAATTCACGGAGCCACCACTGAAACCATTAATTTCAGATAATCTTCGTCTTGCATAAATTTGACTAACTAGTAACCCCAGTTGAATACAAAAAAAAAATCCTAATCCTACTTGTGCCAACTGGGACTATACAGAGTATAATGGGTAGAAGTGCAGAAATTTTCACACGTGGTACGTTAATATGCCCACACGTCCGTGTATTTGTTGCTTTTTCTGTGCGTCGAACATTCTTCCCACAAACACATCACAAACTTTACAACCTGATATTTTCTGCACAGCTGTAACTGCACCACTAAGCGCACCTTGCCTGTCAGTATAGACTATCAGTTTTGCAACCGGACTTAAACACCTGACCTCCTGCATAGGCTCGCTCTTCCCACATGTTTTTGGAGGTATTATCTAGCCTAAAACATACAACTGATAATAGCTACATTTATTAATCTGCAAATGATGTAAATACTGGTATAATGTTGTTCAGTACACAGTTTTCAGTCACTTACACTTGTTACACCCTGTATAAAGGAAACGCCAGGATGGTTCTGATACCGCTTAGCACCGAAACGTGCTGCAACATTAGGCACTGCTATAAATATTACACCCACAGTCGTGACCAGAAGCTCATCTACATTTATCTGCCACAATAATGTGCATGTACATAGTAAAATGAGAAACATTGCCGGACTTACTAGTAGCAATATGAAGGATGACGTGATAGCATTGTTGTTGTGGTCTTCAGTCCTGAGACTGGTTTGATGCAGCTCTCCATGCTACTCTATCCTGTGCAAGCTTCATCTCCCAGTACCTACTGCAACCTACATCCTTCTGAATCTGTTTAGTGTATTCATCTCTCGGTCTCCCTCTACGATTTTTACCCTCCACGCTGCCCTCCAATGCTAAATTTGTGATCCCTTGATGCCTCAAAACATGTCCTACCAACCGATCCCTTCTTCTAGTCAAGTTGTGCCACAAACTTCTCTTCTCCCCAATCCTATTCAATACCTCATTAGTTACGTGATCTACCCACCTTATCTTCAGCATTCTTCTGTAGCACCACATTTCGAAAGCTTCTATTCTCTTCTTGTCCAAACTGGTTATCGTCCATGTTTCACTTCCATACATGGCTACACTCCATACAAATACTTTCAGAAACGACCTCCTGACACTTAAATCTATACTCGATGTTAACAAATTTCTCTTCTTCAGAAACGATTTCCTTGCCATTGCTAGTCTACATTTTATATCCTCTCTACTTCGACCATCATCAGTTATTTTGCTCCCTAAATAGCAAACCTCCTTTACTACTTTAAGTGTCTCATTTCCTAATCTAATCCCCTCAGCATCACCCGATTTAATTTGACTACATTCCATTATCCTCGTTTTGCTTTTGTTGATGTTCATCTTATATCCTCCTTTCAAGACACTGTCCATTCCGTTCAACTGCTCTTTCAAGTCCTTTGCTGTCTCTGACAGAATTACGATGTCATCGGCGAACCTCAAAGTTTTTACTTCTTCTCCATGAATTTTAATACCTACTCCGAATTTTTCTTTTGTTTCCTTTACTGCTTGCTCAATATACAGATGGAATAACATCGGGGAGAGGCTGCAACCCTGTCTCACTCCTTTCCCAATCACTGCTTCCCTTTCATGCCCCTCGACTCTTATAACTGCCATCTGGTTTCTGTACAAATTGTAAATAGCCTTTCGCTCCCTGTATTTTACCCCTGCCACCTTCAGAATTTGAAAGAGAGTATTCCAGTTAACGTTCTCAAAAGCTTTCTCTAAGTCTACAAATGCTAGAAACGTAGGTTTGCCGTTTCTTAATCTTTCTTCTAAGATAAGTCGTAAGGTAAGTATTGCCTCACGTGTTCCAACATTTCTACGGAATCCAAACTGATCTTCCCCGAGGTCCGCTTCTACCAGTTTTTCCATTCGTCTGTAAAGAATTCGCGTTACTATTTTGCAGCTGTGACTTATTAAACTGATAGTTCGGTAATTTTCACATCTGTCAACACCTGCTTTCTTTGGGATTGGAATTATTATATTGTTCTTGAAGTCTGTGGGTATTTCGCCTGTCTCATACATCTTGCTCACCAGATGGTAGAGTTTTGTCATGACTGGCTCTCCCAAGGCCATCAGTAGTTCTAATGGAATGTTGTCTACTCCCGGGGCCTTGTTTCGACTCAGGTCTTTCAGTGCTCCGTCAAACTCTTCACGCAGTATTATATCTCCCATTTCATCTTCATCTACATCCTCTGTCATTTCCATAATATTGTCCTCAAGTACATCGCCCTTGTATAAACCCTCTATATACTCCTTCCACCTTTCTGCCTTCCCTTCTTTGCTTAGAACTGGGTTGCCATCTGAGCTCTTGATATTCATACAAGTGGTTCTCTTCTCTCCAAAGATCCCTTTAATTTTCCTGTAGGCGGTATCTATCTTACCCCTAGTGAGACAAGCCTCTACATCCTTACATTTGTCCTATAGCCATCCCTGCTTCGCCATTTTGCACTTCCTGTCGATCTCATTTTTGAGACGTTTGTATTCCTTTTTGCCTGCTTCATTTACTGAATTTTTATATTTTCTCTTTTCATCAATTAAATTCAATATTTCTTCTGTTACCCAAGGATTTCTATTATCCCTCGTCTTTTTACCTACTTGGTCATCTGCTGCCTTCACTACTTCATCCCTCAGAGCTACCCATTCTTCTTCTACTGTGTTTCTTTCCCCCATTCCTGTCAATTGTTCCCTTATGCTCTCCCTGAAACTCTCTACAACCTCTGGTTCTTTCAGTTTATCCAGGTCCCATCTCATTAAAATTCCCACCTTTTTGCAGTTTCTTCAGTTTCAATCTGCAGTTCATAACCAATAGATTGTGGTCAGAATCCACATCTGCCCCTGGAAATGTCTTAAAATTTAAAACCTGGTTCCTAAATCTCTGTCTTACCATTATATAATCTATCTGATACCTTTTAGTATCTCCAGGATTCTTCCAGGTATACAACCTGATAGCATATCAGAAGTCAACTTATCTAACCACTTCTAAATCTGTAGTTATTGTCATAATCAGCCCCTATATAACGTAACATTTTAGCAGTGACTTCAGTCACATCACTTTCCCTAATGCAAGTAACTTTGATATTTTGTTGTTCAACACTCGTTCCTCACATCAGAAAACCCTTCTTGTAATAGTTACGCGATTGTACAGTCTCCTCCAAAATTTTTTCCCAGGACTGCTTTTCTGCTCCCAGTCTTCAGGGCCATAGACAGATCAATTCGACGTCTTCTACAGGGTGTGTTCCAACTAAAATTGCGTCTTTCTTTGAGTTTTGTACGGAGTATTCCCGCACAAAGCTTCCAGACCACCCCAAACGCTTCGCACTTGCCCCACTATGGCATCGCACTGTCGCCCCAGCAGGATGACTAGCGTCTTCCTCGGTCGCAGCGCGCCCACCAGAGGGACAAAGGTCGAATATGGCTGCGGCACAACGTCCGGAATTCTGATGTGCTAGTAAAATAAAATTAACATAACTCGTTATCCAAATGGTCGATTTAGATGCGGTTTGCACCAGTCAATTGTAAATCACACAGATCACATATTCAGGATGTCTTCCCCCATAAATTTATTCTTTTACATGGTGTTGTTCCAAAATGAGCCTTGTCAGTGAAATAGCATATCACTGCCACGGCTCTCTATGTATTTAGCATTCTGCCAGCTTCGTTCCTCACCTGCTAGCCTTACCTACTGCCATAAATTGTCTGCAGTTCTCGCGCAGTGGTTAGTTTAAAAAAAGCATCCTTGTGCCATCTTGTGTACAATTTTATGCTTACTCTCTACTGGTTCCAATTGATACAGTCATGTTCAAGGAGAAAAACATTGTACATTCTCCTTGAAGATGATTGTAACAGTTGAAGCTGGTAGAGAATAAACATGAAATTGTGTAGTTTGAAAGCTGTCACTTGCTGTAATCATAAATAGATGTCTGACTGGTGCTAAATGTTACCATCTTTACATAAAGAAAAGTATCATTTTCTCAATAACCTTCAGAACCTCAGTTCTTACACACGTAATTAGTGAATTTACTCATGGCACTTTTGTTGCATATGCCTATGGTCAATTTCAGAACCCAAATTAATAATCAAATTATTTAACTTAATAAGACTGAATCTTAAATTGCTAGTTTACCCATGGACCATTACAGTAAAATAAAAACATTGAATTGTTGAGGGAGTATGAATGAGAAAATTGATGTATTTAAGTTTACAAAATAATGACAAGTTTTATTAATCCTTTGTTACTACGACTAGTTAATAAATCTTACACAAAAATGAAAAACACAAATCAGAGAAGGAATGGTATTTGATCGACAAAGCACACGTTGGGGTGAAAGCTACACAAATTCTCTCCTGAATTAATAGCTTTTACAACGCAATCTGACTTTTTTATATCAATCCACTGTGACACCCAACTCTATTAAAGTGGAATCAACTACTACCAAGTACACCTCAAATTGTAGTTCATCTCAGAAGGGAGGAGTGTGAATATCATTTAACAACCCTACGCCATTTCAGCAATACTTTACTCTTTCACCTTCATTCAGATGGCAGCAGAAATTGGCGCACTGTGGGTGAGGAGCTGTGTGCTGCGGCAGCTGTAACGTTCCGACTCGTCCATGAAAACTTGTAAAATATGCGGTCAGGCATTCTGATTATCAGAACGTGGGAAACTTCCCTATCAGAGTCCTGAAATACCTGCAGATTTCAGTGTGAGGTGCACCCATTCGCTGGTCTGACCAAACCACTTTGATTCTCAGGCATGATGGCTCATGCTGGAGTTGTCAACCATCAGACGGCTGGCTCAGGAAGAATAAGTCCACCCTTGTGGCACACGATATGTCTGAGACGATATGCAATTCCTCTGTCAGTACAGTTGGAAACTGCCACCGGCTCTTAGTCCACCACAAGATACAGACCACAAGTGTCACCCACTAGGGATGTTCTGCACCACGGGAAGACCAGAAGATGTAGAAGGCAATCATCACCACTTCCCACCAAGCCTTGGTATAGGAGCTGAATTAGAAAAAAACGAAACCGATCCCACACTGCAAAAACCACTCCAACTATCCTCTACTCATTGAATCCCACCTCATGAATGTTCTGTTGGCCTGGTAGCCAATCTAGACGCAGCACCGGGATTCCCTTGGTGGGGGAGTAAGCCTCCACTTTGCATATCTGGAGAAGAGCTGAACAGCTATTCAAAATCCCTCTTGTCTGAATAAAGAAGATTTTAGACTGGGGAGGCATCATTCTCAGAGTAAGCATGGCCATGTTTTGGCAAAAAACATCAACCTAGATGGGACCACAGTCCGTCATTCCCAGATGTTTAATCTATCCAGTCCGACCATTTCCAATTTCCGAAAAAAAGGCTATTGAGCTTCCCAGACAGTTATGCCCATGAAATGTGTGTTTTTCGCCGCTCGCTAAAAGAACCTGGCGACTTCCTGGCGTCGGGGAATTACAGTCCTGCCTCCACTAAACACGAGCACCAGCCGCTCTGTCCGTATCGTCTCAGTTTCGAACATGAGAATGCTTGGAGTTTTGACCTTCCCACCATTTGCACAAAAGCTCAGTTTACAGCAGTCTCTCTTAAATGGCTTCCTCCATCCACTTTCCGCCAACTGGCTGCTTCCATGATGGACTGCTGCCTGGCGCAGGTAAAATGTTTTGCGAACCAGTGCCCTCCTGTCTGACCCTAAGCAGGAGGAGGAGAGTTCTAGGGCCAGAAGTCTCTGTGCAGGTAAGATCCACTGAGTGCTGCTTCCCAGAATCGCTCACACGGCGTCGTCACTGCATTCAGAATTTATGGCTCGTAATCCATCTCTCTCCCTGTTCTCTGTCGCCTCCGCTATGGCCCTGCGGGTGGACGATATCTTTCCGAAAGTTCGATGGCATGTGTCCAGTCTCATAGATTCTAGACACCAACTTGAGGGTTTCTCCTGATGATTTGTAATGGTTCTTCACAAAATCTTGACCTTATCCAATCCTTCTGTCTTGTACGCAACAGCCCGTTGACTGAATCTTTAACCACCCGGCAGCTTGCGTTCGAATGTCTCCTTTTCAGTCTGTTAACGAATTGCGTTTTGATGCAGTTCTACCGATTTCACTTCCCCCATCTGTCTTCCCAGTCTCGCGCGACATTAAAGAGTATGGAGATCTCTCCTATGTGGGTTTCATACAAACAAATTACAGCACAGAAAAATTACACACAGCAGTAATTTGGTTAACGCATATTCTACTCTTCTTTCTTAATCTATAGTTAGCATTGTATTTCGTTAGTGGTTTATTTAGACACTAGCTATATAGCGTCCCCAGTGAACTAATACGAAAAGACTTTAAAAACAGTATTTATAAAGAAGATACATTTAAAAATTGAATAATATACATTTTTCTCATGTACCTGTATAATAATAATTTCTCTGTGTAAGTTTCGAGGGCAAAGAAATATAACAAATAATCTAAAGAGACTACAAGATACGCTCTTTTGTTAATTTTTTAGTCGTCTTCTCTTGTCTTGGTTGCGTGTAGACGGACATCTTGCGAGTGCTGGCAAATGTAAGCATATTTGTACTAATTAAGCAGATAATATATTGATTTAATATTATTGTTCGCTTTTAATTTGTAAGAGGTGATCCCGATTTCATGTCCGCCTTCCTTTGAATTAACCTGCATTCGAGTAATTTACAGTTCAACAATCGCAGCGGCCGATGCAGCAAACGACACCATTACGTGGCGATATTAACTTGTAAAAAAATTTGCGAAGCGAAATACTCGCCCGCTATTAACGTAATATTCATTTTTCTCCACAGCCGCCCGACGTTGCAGAAAATACGTAACTTTAAGATTCTTATTTTCAGTACAACAGCCGAAAGCCAGAGCCAGGACTCCGACTATAATGCAATGGTTAACGGAGGTAAGAAGAAATACTCTCGCGCGTGTGTGGGTCGCAATTGTAATTAATAACTCTGCAGGCTAGAGAAGATACTGCCTACGATTTGCTCATGTAAAAAAGTCATAAGCCATACATACCAAATTTAGTATTGGGGAACACTGAGATCATAACCTAAAATACGAAAATTAATCTAACAATGATGTTAAAGTGAGAGAGTGGCATGTCTTCTCTCATGTTGATGGAACAAATATGCCTTTTCCAAATTAGTCAATAGCTGTAGACAATCTCTTACGGAAAGCTAGTGGTTAATGTTGCTGCTCCTGACATACAGGTTCCTGGATTCAATTCCTGGTCTGGTCAGAGATTTTCTTCGCTCAGAGACCGGGTGTTTTTATTCTACTAACCATATCTCAAATTCCTCTAAGTGCATATTGTCAAAGTGTTGTCAAATAGAAAGACTTGCATCATGCACCCGAACAACCCCAGATGAGGTATCACAGCCAGCAATGCCATAAAATAATATTGTCCTCTCAACACAGCTTACCCACCATCAAGTCGCATTTATACAGAACTCTGAAAGAAACAGCTTTTCTTCATTGCGGCTGAGGCTTGACAAACAAATAAAAGTTCTTCTGTCGTTAAAATAGTAGTTTTATCCTTCTCTGTTGGTTTAAAATGACAGTCTAGATTATAATCTCTCAGTAGTTGCGTATGAAATAAACAGTAAATGTGGGGGCACGAAACCAGAGTTGCTGACAGATGTGGACAGAAGGAGAAGAAGAAAAGGGAAGAAGGAGACTGTAATATTTCCGTTTCGTTTTTGCGCCTCCAGTGTAGAAATTTCATTTCCTTGTGAAATGATTTAAGCATGTTGTCCTCCGCGATCTCCTGCAACACAGCGACGTATATTTTTTACTCTTTGAACTTTCAGTTGTCTTCCTCTCTATCGAGACTTGGGCACTGCCACAGATCAGTTCTGGTTCAGTGAGACCTTAATCTAGACACTTCTTAGTAAAGCTTCATGTCACATATGTAGTCGCCATGTTAAAGACTTGTAATTCAACGTATTATTACTATGGGATGAGAAAAAATTTCAGTATATTTACAATATTGTCAAGTGCATGCTGGTCAAATAATAAATGCAGTGTTCAGAAAAAAAAGCTAGGTAAAGAAATCTTTACTTCCATAGTTCATCGATCTCGACCAATCTCTTTCAGCATTATGCTCATAGATCAGAAAATATTATTCAGTGCAGATAATAGCTGAAAATGACGTAAGAAATACGTGGAATGCCTACAACAGGTGGAAGAGGACTGTAGTTATGACATAAGTAGCTGAGATATGCACATGTCACTGGTGGTGCTGTTATCATGGTATGATAGGGATTTTGAAGGTCAGGGATCGAAGAAAGTGAATAATGTGGACGAAAGAAGTTCATGATTTGAGTAAGCTGGACATTGTGTCCTCATCCGATAGCAACGAAGATGCATAGATGTTTGATCTAGCGCTAGATGGGAACGCCGATATGAACATTACAGGCAGAGCCGGGCAGAGACGGGCGCAGCGTCAGGGGGCTCTGCAGACGCATACTGCGATGGCCAACTCTCTGGCGTCAAAGAGACTATTAAATCACGCGCAATATACGCCACAGCAGGTCGCTCTTCTGAAGGTGTTGAGAGCGCGTCATATTAGCCCAGTGCTCACGACATCGCTCTGTACTTGGATTTTCTATTGCATTTCTCTTTGGACGGCTTGTATTCTGCTTTTGACGGACTTTGCTGCGTTCGCTAGCAGACCTTTCCTGTGTAGTGACTCGCACCCATCTCCTGGCAGGTACGAGTTCTAAAAGCAACGTTTAAATTGTCCAGCTAACCTATCGGCGCTTAGTGGTGATGGACTCTAAACAGAAATCCGCTTTGTCGAGCTTCGCTCAGCGCTTGTTGCACCCCTCGGTTCCGAGATTTCCGGAACCTGTACAGAAAATTGGAATAGAGATCAACATAATCATTTCCGCCCTTTTTATTGCTCATGAAAACCACACATTGCATGTTGTACTACCATACAGCGAGATCTTCAGAGGTAGTGGTCCAGATTTCTGTATACACCGGTACCTCTAATACCCAGTAGCACGTCCTCTTGCATTGATGCATGCCTGTATTTGTCGTGGCATACTGACCACAAGTTCATCAAGGCACTGTTGGTCCAGATTGTCCCACTGCTCAACGGCGATTAGGCGTACATCCCTCAGAGTGGTTGCTGGGTCACGTCGTCAATAAACAGCCCTATTCAATCTATCATGTTAGATAGGGTTTGTGTATGGAGAACATGGTGGCCTCTCTAGTCGAGCGATGTCGTTATCCTGAGGGAAGTCAATCACAAGATGTGCACGATTGGGGGCGCGAACTGTCGTCCATGAAGATGAGTGCCTCGCCAATATGCTCCCGGCATGGTTGCACTATCGGTCGGAGGATGGCAGTCACTAATCGTACAGTCGTTACGGCGTCTTCCATGGCCACCAGCGGCGTACGTCGGCCCCACATAATGCCACCCCAAAACAGCAGGGAACCTCCACCTTGCTACACTCGCTGGACCAGTGTGTTTAAGGCTTTCAGCCTGAACGGGTTGCCTCCAAACACGTCTCCGAAGATTGTCTGGTTGAAGGCATATGCGACACTCATCGGGGAAGAGAACATGATGCCAATCATGAAGGGTCCATTCGGCATGTTACTGGGCCAATCTGTACCGCACTGCATGATGGCGTGGTTGCAAAGATGGATCTCGCCATGGACGTCGGGAGTGAAGTTGCGTATTCTGCAGGCTACTGCGCACAGTTTGAGTGGTAACACGACGTCCTGTGGCTGCACGAAAAGCTTTATTCAACATGGTGACATTGCTGTCAAGGTTCCTCGGAGCCATAATCCATAGGTAGCGTCCATCCACTGTACTAGTAGCCCTAGAGCGGCCTGAGCGAGGCATGTCGTCGACAGTTCGTGTCTCCCTGTATCTCCTCAATGTCCAAACAACATCGCTTTGGTTCACTCCTAGACGCCTGGACATTTCCCTTGTTGAGAGCCCTTCCTGGCACAAAGCAATAATGCGGAACCGAACGAACTGCGGTATTGACCATCAAGGCATGGTTGAATTACAGTCAACACGAGCCGTGTACCTCCTTCCTGGTGTAATGACTGAAACTGTTCGGTTGTCGTACCTCCTCCGTTTAATAGGCGCAGCTCATGCATGGTTGTTTACATCTTTAGGGGGGTTAGTGACATCTCTGAACAGTCAAAGGGACTGTGTCTGTGATGCAGTGTCCACAGTCAACGTCTGTCTTCAGGAGTTCTGGGAACCGGCGTGATGCAAAACTTTTTTTGATGTGTGTACAATGTCTACGATAATAATCATAACAATGGAAACGAGAGCTACATTGCCTCTGATTGATGGTTAAGCTGACATGAAGTTGCGCAGGAAGCCTAGGATGATTGTGTGAATACTGTCCAAGCCTATTTATGGGTGCAGGAGCCATGCGATCCGCGATCACGAATGGGATCCAGTCTTCGCATTCAAAGCAGGTCGCTACGTACTTACTTCCAGTCGAAGCTGTAAACAATTTTTCTGTCTGTCGCAACTACAAAGTAGACAGTTCTGATTATTCTGGATGTAGATATGTAAGGAAAATGAACCTCTGATGAAAAAGCGAATTAGTGATCTTTGTATACATTTGTTTAACTTTACCTGGGAGCAACACGAGGAGGTGAACCGCCTCATATCCCAGAAGTGTCCACAAATTTATTTAGGAATATACTTTTTTTTTTTTTGCCCGCATCTCGTGGTCGTGCGGTAGCGTTCTCGCTTCCCACGCCCGGGTTCCCGGGTTCGATTCCCGGCGGGGTCAGGGATTTTCTCTGCCTCGTGATGGCTGGGTGTTGTGTGCTGTCCTTAGATTAGTTAGGTTTAAGTAGTTCTAAGTTCTAGGGGACTTATGACCACAGCAGTTGAGTCCCATAGTGCTCAGAGCCATTTGAGCCATACTTTTTTCATTTTTAATATATTTACATATGTATTGCCCTGCTAGTCTACGACGCCTCTCGGCATGATAGGAATGAGTATGGCTTGGTTTAGTGACGGAGCCCACGTTCATTTGGATATGTTCGTCAGTAAGCAAAATTGGCGCATTTGGGTGACCGGAAATCCTCATTTCGCTATTGAGAAGTCTCTTCACCCTTAACGGATGACTGTGTGGTGTGCAATTCCTTGACGTCAAGGTGACTACCTTACAGTATGTGAAGGTTCTGGGAGACGATTTCATCCCCATTTTCCAAAGTGACCCTGATTTTGACAAGATGTGGTTCATGCAAGATGGAGCTCGACCTCATCGATGCAGCACAGTGTTTGATGTCCTGGAAGAGCATCTTGGGGACCGCATTCTGGCTCTGGGGTACCCAGACGCCACTGGCATGGGTCTCGACTGGTCACCATATTCTGCGGATATGGACAGATGCGACTCCTTTTTGTGGGGCTATATTAAAGACAAGGTGTACAGCAATAACCCCAAAACAAATGCTGAGCTGAAAACAGCCATTCAGGGAGTCATCGACGGCCTCGATGTTCCGACAGTTCAGCGGGTCATGCAAAATTACGCTATTCGTCTGCGTCACATCATCGCCAATGATGGCAAGCGTATCTAACATGTGATAACCTAAATCGGAATGTCTGCAGTGACGTTCACATGTTGAATAAAGTGTGTTCACGCCGTAGTTTGTACTAATTTACGTTTTTCTTTGATGTAGTTCAATAGTTGTCACCCTGTACTTGCGTGATTCGAAGAGCACGAGGATGAATTTACGATACTCCTCCAGCTACGAAACTCTCTGGATTTGAACCCAATCGACAATCTTTTGGACAGCCTCGCTCGAGCTCTTCGCGCGATGGATCCTCAACCGAAAAACCTAATTCAGTTGGCCGCGGCGCTGGAGTCGCCATGGCTCCCACCCTGTTGGTACTTTCCAGAACCGCTCCGACTCTATTTCTGCACCTGGGCTATGCAAAAGGTGGTTATTGAGTCTTCTGACAGGTAAGCGCATTAATGTGACTGGACCGTGCATGTAGATCCTTTTTTAAACCTTGAGAATATTCTCAAGGTAGTTAGTAGTTCCAGGTTTTGTTTGACAGGAAACTAATCTCACATATGGCATTCTTGTAATTTTTCCAGCTTTGAAGTTCACCACTTTCTACATCGTGTATTTCAAAGAGAGACCTGACCTTTGCCCTTTTCTTGTTTTTTTTAGGAATTTTTGTACTGAGCTTGAATTTGCTTCACTGCTTTAAGAAACCTGTGTTTCACTGGCAGCAGAACTGGAGCTGACTTTCGTAAGCATTGGTGGTTCTCTGTATTTTACAAAGTCCACAAAGCTGGAGGAAAGTGTATTTTCGTACACATTAGCGCGCGCTGTGCAATACACAGTGTCGGGTAGCCGTACTGAGGGTCGCCAGGTCGAACCCGACTTACAGTAATTGTTGTTGTTGTTGTTGTTGTGGTCTTCAGTCCTGAGACTGGTTTGATGTTGCTCTCCATGCTACTCTATCCTGTGCAAGCTTCATCTCCCAGTACCTACATCCTTCTGAATCTGTTTAGTGTATTCATCTCTCGGTCTCCCTCTACGATTTTTACCCTCCACGCTGCCCTCCAACACTAAACTGGTGATCCCTTGATGCCTCAGAATTTGCCTTACCAACCGATCCCTTCTTGTAGTCAAGTTGTGCCACAAATTTCTCTTCTCTCCAATTCTATTCAATACCTCCTTATTAGTTATGTGATGTAGCCATATAATCTTCAGCATTCTTCTGTAGCACCACATTTCGAAATCTTCTATTCTCTTCTTGTCCTAACTATTTATCGTCCATGTTTCACATCCATACATGGCTACACTCCATACAAATACTTTCAGAAACGACTTCCTGACACTTAAATCTATACTCGACGTTAACAAATTTCTCTTCTTCAGAAACGCTTTCCTTGCCATTGCCAGTCTACATTTTATATGCTCTCTACTTCGAACATCATCAGTTATTTTGCTCCCCAAATAGCAAAACTCCTTTACTACTTTAAGTGTCTCATTTCCTAATCTAACTCCCTCAGCATTACCCGATTTAATTCGACTACATTCCACTATCCTCATTTTGCTTTTGTTGATGTTCATCTTATATCCTCCTTTCAAGGCACTGTCCATTCCGTTCAGCTGTTCTTCCAGGTCCTTTCCTGTCTCTGACAGAATTACAATGTCATCGGCGAACCTCAAAGTTTTTATTTCTTCTCCACGGATTTTACTTCCTACTCCGAATTTTTCGTTCGTTTCCTTTACTGCCTGCTCAATATACAGATTGAATAACACCGGCGATAGGCTACAACCCTGTCTCACTCCCTTCCCAACCACTGCTTCCCTTTCATGCCCATCGACTCTTATAAGTGCCCTCTGGTTTCTGTACAAATTGTAAATAGCCTTTCGCTCCCTGTATTTTACCCATGCTACCTTCAGAATTTGAAAGAGTATTCCAGTCAGCATTGTCAAAAGCTTTCTCAAAAGCTAGAAACGTGGGTTTGCCTTTCCTTAATCTATTTTCTAAGATAAGTCGTAGGGTCAGTATTGCCTCACGTGTTCCACCATTTCTACGGAATCCAAACTGATCTTCCCCGAGGTCGGCTTCTACCAGTTTTCTCATTTGTCTGTAAGGAATTCGTGTTAGTATTTTGCAGCCGTGGCTTATGAAACTGATAGTTTGGTAATTTTCACGTCTGTCAACACCTACTATCTTTGGGATTGGAATTATTATATTCTGGAAGTCTGGGGGTCTTTCCCCTGTCTCATACATCTTGCTCACTAGATGGAAGAGTTTTGTTAGGCTTAGCTCTCCCAAGGCTGTCAGTTCTAATGGAATGTTGTCTAGTCCCGGGGCTTTGTTACTTAGCATTTATTATTGCTGAAAAGTACTCGAAATTTCTTGCGTTCATAATGGTTGTACAGTCGGGAATATTCGATGATCGTGTGCACAACAGCATTCTGGCGAAGAGTTCAGTTCTGTTTTGTTCCGTCAGTACCTTGGTGCTCGCGGTAAACGTGCTTTCAGTGCTAAGTGTTGTACTTTACTGATAGCCCAGCTTTCGAATTTGAACTTATTCCGATGACGACGTAACAATATGACTCCTCTAGCCAGTCGCAAAAAATTCGTTGTTTGTCAGACACAGCACATTAAGTGCTCAGCAAAAGTCACCAACCATACCAGGACCCACCATTGGCTAACCAAATAAACAAGAAAGAAACATTGCGATTACGTTTCTGATATAAGTGTCACGTACAAGTCCCAATGTCTGTATCTTTCCCTACCAGCTCTGTATTAGATGAAATTTACATTCTTGGATTCTTATATCAGTGCACACTTCAATTTCAGCTTTCAAAATGTTTTCTTCTAAGTCTGATAACATTGGTGATGGAGATGATTTTAGGTGTAGGTTATTACACTTGTCAATAAGTATTGAAATGAAATGCAGATAATATGAAGTTTTATTAGCGTTTAATAAAGAAAAAAAACATTGGAACGTAATTTCCATTAACAAGGATCGGAAATAGTTGACAAAAATAATTTGTACAAAATTTTAAACTTTCAACAACATGTGTAGAGTCACAATGACTTAGCATTTTGTGATTTTCAGTTCCGTAGAGTATTACAATGTCTACGTCACCATCACTATGTATCAAAAAATCCTCGCCATTGGTAGTCTTCACAACTAGTGTGTTTATGTTTAGAACAACGTAAAACTCCTGAATACTACAACGCAATTTCGGCAGAATTTTCCACTTATCTTTGTAAATGAATATTCTTAACGTGTTGGCATCTCTAATGGTTATTTCTTGCGCGTTTTCTCCTTTCAGTTGATAGCATATCACTTTTGATGGTCTCTCACAATTATTTACTGTAGCTTTGCTCTTCACATCAGTTTTCTGCCGGTTAATTTTGTTACCGGCTTATTCTGTATGATTGTGGTTGTCTTGGCTCTCGAGTACATTGTCTCCAATGCTGGCAGTTTTAATAAAACGTTGGAAACTATTAATGTTGGACGTCAGTCACGCTACACCACCTTTTAATAGGTTTTAGATTCCAGAAATGTACTCCCTCTGAAGTAAAACTTTCCTTCTAATTCAGCTAACTGTAACTGCAATCATGTCACAAGACATGTCTAGTATGAAATGATCTGCAGTAGACTGAAGCATAGGCTCACAAGCTACCACTGCACGGAGGGTGGAAGGGTTTGTTCCGGAGCATGGGTCTTGCTGCCTTGTTACGAGTCGATAATAAGAGTTCACTTTTTTAAATTATTTGTTTGCGTGTCTTGAGCATAGCACATTACCATGTAACTATTTAAACTGATTGTTATCTGAAGTTATGATGATGGGTTATGCCCGAAACGCGTAAACAATTTTTTTAAATAAAAAGTGAACTCTTGTTACTGTCGAGTAAATGAAACTTTGAAAAAGAAGTGCTTACCACGCTTTATAAAGGTCCGACTAGCAGAGAAGCAATTCTCAAAATGTGCTGGATGCGTGGTGTATCTGAGGAGCACGGGCTAATTGGTTATAAAAGTATGTATTGGTTAGTAGAAACTATTAATGGCGGTTTTGGTTTCTTACGAACCTACTTCACTTGTCATGTAATCACCGTTCACTTCAATGTACGTTTCAAAACACACTATCTTCTTCAATCCCTTTGCCTAGAAGTTCTCTACTGAGACAACAGACAAGCGGTGTTCCTGAATTTCTCGTCGTTTTCAAACCGTTGCTGAAGCCACTTTTCCAAGTGCAGGAAGAAGTAATAGTTGATTACCGTGAGCCCGGGACTTTCGGTGCTTGAAAAAAAGTTCTCAAAGGAAATTCTGAATGTAATGTTCGATAAGCGCCTGTGTCTGTAGGCAAGTTTAATAGTGAAGGAAGACAATAACGGGACGACAGTAGTCTGTTTTGGAAGGAGTGTCTCGCGAGGAAACGTCACCAACTTGACCTGATACTGTATTTTAAGGATAAAACAGCACACTAGCAAAGACATCAGCACCAAAATGGATCCCGTGCCTACATTTGGGCCATAATTCTGATAGTACGTAGTTGTGACCTGAAAATGTAGGTTTTACACTTTCGGGCATCGTTCCTTTGTCATTCTTCTCTGCCCCGCGGCAACCACTTAATGCATGAGCGCAAAGAGCTGTACAATGGGATGGGTAAGAGGTTGTGGGATACTATTTTGACATTGATAACGAATAAGTATCTCGTTCATTGAGTGAAAATGCGCGGTTTCTAAACTTTACTTTCAACATTTTTATGTTGGTTTTCACAAATGTACTGTGAATGAATGGAATGAATGAATGTGTCTATAAAGCAGTGGCATAGCGTTACGTAATTAGTAATATCACATTACAGTTGTGTGCGATTTTTCTTTGGATTTTAAAGCTGTCACTGATACAGTAAAATTGCAGGAATACCACTGTTCTTTAACATGACTGGCATGATTAAATTGGAAGTCGAGGAAAATTGACTTATTCAGTTTATATATATATATATATATATATATATATATATATATATATATATATATATATATATATATATATATAGTGTGTGTGTGTGTGTACTGACGAAAAGAATCGCAGTACCAAAAAGGAGTTGTGTGACATAAAAGATGGTAGACTGTGGTATCGTGTTGAAGCTGCATGGGCAGCTGTACCTGTATACGCCATCCAAACTCTATCTGACGTAATGCCCAGGCGTATCAAGGCCGTTCTAAGTAGGCTGTTTAGGATTTTATGTTGGTAACGCTACGTAGCGCTCTGTGTGAAGATCACTGACTGTGCTGTGTGCAGTCTGTGGCTGGTTTGCATTGTTGGAATATTTGCTATTGTAGTGTTGGGCAGATGGATGTGAACAGCGCGTAACGTTGCGCAGTTGGAGGTGAGCCGCCAGCAGTGGTGGTTGTGGGAAGAGATGGCAGAGTTCTGAGAGCGGACGATCTGGACGTGTGTCCGTCAGAAAAACGAAATTTGTAAGACTGGATGTCATTAAAACACACACACACACACACACACACATATATATATATATATATATATATATATATATATATATATATATATATATATAATGACTTTTGAACACTATTAAGGTAAATACATTATTTGTTATCTACCAAAATCTTTCACTTGCTAACTATGCGTATCAGTAGTTAGCGCCTTCAGTAGTTTGAATCTTTTATTTAGGTGGCAGTATTGGCGCTCGCTGTATTGCTGTAGTTCGAGTAACGAAGATTTTTGTGAGGTAAGTGATTCATGAAAGGTATAGGTTATTGCTAGTCACGGGCATTCTTTTGTAGGAATTATTGAAAGTCAGATTGCGTTGCGCTAAAAATATTGTGTGTCAGTTTAGCGTTGATCAGAATAAGTAAAGAGAGAAATGTCTTAGTACGTTCAGTTTTGCTCATCTGTTAGAAAATCAAGTAACGTAAGAGGTTTTCCAGCACAGTAATTCATAAATTTTTCTAGGGGGATGTTTCAGTGATTCTACAGTTGAAACATGACGTCTATCCAAATTTCGCCAGTTGCATAAGAGTGGTGCTAGTAACATCACTGTGAGGATGCAAATCAGGTTTGCTTCAAATACACGCCACAATGGTCGTGAGCGTTAGTTGCCTTTGAGACTGGACGTGGTGAGTTGATGTTAGTCAAGAACGCTTTTAAGGCGACAAAGACGCCATTGTCAACACCTCACTGAGTTTGAACGATGTCGTGAAAACAGGGTTACGAGAAGCTGGATGTTACTTCTGCGATACTAAAGAATGACTTGGCAGCAATGTAGCCACTGTGTATGGCAGCGGTGGTCTCGAGAATGTATGGTCACAAGAACAGCCAGCTCCAGACGGCCACGTGGCACTACAAAGAGGAAAGACCATGATGTTTGGTGTATGGCTCTGTTTGCATCACACTGCATCTGCAACACCAGACTGAGCAGCATTTGACACCACAGTAACACAACTAACTGTTGCAAATCGGTTACTCAAAGGACAGCTCCGACCCAGACACCCTGTAGCGTGCATTCCACTAACCCCAAGCCACCGCCATTTGCGACTTCTGCGGCGTCAAGCGAGGCCAGGGTGTATGGAGTAACGAAATTTCACGAATATGTTTGTGTAGTTAACATATTTAAGTGATCGATATTGAAACGTCACAGGTTAATGTAAGCGAGTGACTGGCCACTCCAAATGTGGAATGCCGGTACTTTAATAACAGGTGTAACTGACACAATGTTCAATGCAAGCATGTAGACATGCATACACGGTGCTGTACAGGTGCCGGAAGTCAGTTTGTGGGGTGGAGTTTCATGGCTGCTGCGCTTGGTCGGTCAATACGGGAACGGTTAATGCTGTTTGTGGATGACGCTGGAGTCGACGTCAGATGATGTCCTATATGTGCTCGATTCGAGACACGTGATTGAGCAGGCCAAGGCAAGATGTTGGCACTCTGTTAAGCATGTTGGGTTACAACAGCGGTGTGTGGTCGAGCGGTGTCCTCCTGGAAACACCTCCTGGAATGCTGTTCACAAATGGCAGCGCAACAGATCGAATGACCAGACTGACGTACAAACTTGTAGTTAGGGTGCATGAGATAACCACGAGAGCTATCATATGTAATCGCCCGAAGACCGTAACTCCAGGTGTAGTTCTAGCGTGTTCAGCAAGCAGACAGGATGGATGCAGGCCCTTCTAACAAAGATACGGCCACCACTGGCACCGAGGTAGAACCAGCTTTCATCAGAAAACACAACAGACCTCCACTCTGCCCTCCAGTCACCTCTCACTTGACACCATTGGATTTGCAAATGGTGATGGTTTGGGGTCAGTGGAATGTACTCTACAGGGGATCTGGCTCGTAGGTGCCCTAGAATTAATCGATTTGTAACAGTTCGTTGCGGCATTATCGTGCCAAATGCTGCTCAGATTGATGCTACAGATGCAGGGCGATGCGCCAGAACGATACTACCAACATCACGGTCTTTCCTCACGGTAGCGCCAATTGTCCATCTGGAGCCCGGTCTTCTTGCGACCGTACAGTTTCTTGACCAACGCCGCCAGCAATCACATGCAGTGACTACATTCCCGTCAAGTCTTTCTGCTGCACCGCAGAAGGAATATCCAACTTCTCGTCACCCTGTTACACGACATCGTTCAAACTCAGTGAAGTGCTGATAATGGCGTCTTTGTCGTCTTAAGGTCATTCTCGACCAACATCAATTCACCACATCCGTTGTCAAAGGTAACTAAGGCTCAGTATCCCTACAGTGTGCATTTAATGGAAACCGAATTTGCATCCTCATAGCGACGCTAGTAGAAACTGGCACGAAATTTGAATAGACATCATCTTTCAGATGTAGAAACAGGCCTACTTTCTTGTCGCACAACTCATTCTTGTTGTTGAGATTTTTTCCCGTCAGTGTAGCTGCTGAGTGTCAATAAGAGAATATTGTGAAAATAGTACTGAAGTACGTGAGACTGACATATTACTTACTGCATCTGGCGTGTGTTCTCGAACAATATTTCAAAATGTACCGGGCAGAGCGTTCCCAGCTTTCAGCATCTCTCGAATAGGAGAGCTGTGGTTGTCATTGCATTTCTTTTTATTGGCTTCCGACCCGTGCCCATTCAGCCATCCCATTAGTCGAACGTAAAGGACAACACCACACCCATTCCCTGAGCGGAGAAAATCTCCGACCCGGCCGGAAATCGAATCCCGAAAACGTACTGTACTTCGCGCTCGGGATTAGGCGGCATAAATGGGCCAGAAGGAGTAACAAACAAACGGTGCGCACGGGAGTTAAAAGCTGTCATAAATGCGCAGTACCAGAATTATCGCCCAAATTTTCGTGCGGGATAGATTGCTATATATGATATCTTGCATCGATGGTTTTTCTCCCTACAATACGAGGTGAAGTTGGCGACGTTTAACTGTCAGCATGGTGAAAGTTTCACAGCTCTGTGAACTAAATGTCGCACCCTGTATGTCCCCAAATGAACATGGAGTTCGATCACGTAGTCTCATGGTGTTTCAAAAATGACCGGTATATTTGAAACGGCAATAAAAACTAAACGAGCAGCGATAGAAATACACCGTTTGTTGCAATATGCTTGGGACAACAGTACGTTTTCAGGCGGACAAACTTTCGAAATTATAGTAGTTACAATTTTCAACAACAGATGGCGCTGCAAGGGATGTGAAAGATATAGAAGACAACGCAGTCTGTGGGTGCGCCATTCTGTACGTCGTCTTTCTGCTGTAAGCGTGTGCTGTTCACAACGTGCAAGTGTGCTGTGGACAACGTGGTTTATTCCTTAGAACAGAGGATTTTTCTGGTGTTGGAATTCCACCGCCTAGAACACAGTGTTGTTGCAACAAGACGAAGTTTTCAACGGAGGTTTAATGTAACCAAAGGACCGAAAAGCGATACAATAAAGGATCTGTTTGCAAAATTTCAACGGACTGGGAACGTGACGGATGAACGTGCTGGAAAGGTAGGGCGACCGCGTACGGCAACCACAGAGGGCAACGCGCAGCTAGTGCAGCAGGTGATCCAACAGTGGCCTCGGGTTCCCGTTCGCCGTGTTGCAGCTGCGGTCCAAATGACGCCAACGTCCACGTATCGTCTCATGCGCCAGAGTTTACACCTCTATCCATACAAAATTCAAACACGGCAACCCCTCAGCGCCGCTACCATTGCTGCACGAGAGACATTCGCTAACGATATAGTGCACAGGATTGATGACGGCGATATGCATGTGGGCAGCATTTGGTTTACTGACGAATCTTATTTTTACCTGGACGGCTTCGTCAATAAACAGAACTGGCGCATATGGGGAACCGAAAAGTCCCATGTTGCAGTCCCATCGTCCCTGCATCCTCAAAAAGTACTGGTCTGGGTCGCCATGTCTTCCAAAGGAATCATTGGCCCATTTTTCAGATCCGAAACGATTACTGCATCACGCTATCTGGACATTCTTCGTGAATTTGTGGCGGTACAAACTGCCTTAGACGACACTGCGAACACCTCGTGGTTTATGCAAGATTGTGCCCGGCCACATCGCACGGCCGACGTCTTTAATTTCCTGAATGAATATTTCGATGATCGTGTGATTGCTTTGGGCTATCCGAAACATACAGGAGGCGGCGTGGATTGGCCCCCCTATTCGCCAGACATGAACCCCTATGACTTCTTTCTGTGGGGACACTTGAAAGACCAAGTGTACCGCCAGAATCCAGAAACAATTGAACAGCTGAAGCAGTACATCTCATCTGCATGTGAAGCCATTCCGCCAGACACGTTGTCAAAGGTTTCGGGTAATTTCATTCAGAGACTACGCCATATTATTGCTACGCATGGTGGATATGTGGAAAATATCGTACTATAGAGTTTCCCAGACCGCAGCGCCATCTGTTGTTGACAAGTTGTGTTTGTCTGCCTGAAAATGTACTGTTGTCCCAAGCATATTGCAACAAATGGTGTATTTCTATCGCTGCTCGTTTAGTTTGTATTGCCGTTTCAAATATACCGGTCATTTTTGAAACACCCTATATATATATATATATATATATATATATATATATATATATATATATATATGCAAAAATGAAGATTTCGTTATTTGCTATCCTTTTTGGTGCTGCAGCTTTAACAGTCAACGGTGTATTTTATTCTGCACAAATAGAGAAGTCGTATAGTGTCACGCCACACAGGATGTCTCTGTATTTTAAATCATTTTGTTGGCATGTACTGTTAGACTTTTCCCGTCCCGCCACTGTTCAAGAGTGACAAGGCTCTCCGCGAATTTATGCCCGCCGGTAGAGAAAGCAACAAGTGGGTATAGAAAGCTTCCGAAGAGAAAGCAAAACTGTCTTAAGAATCTGCAGTTCTCTGTTAACAAAAGGACAGCGTACCATGGTTCTGTTCATTTACGATAGGTGAAAGCGGATAGGCAGTGTAAGTATCAGATTCACCGTATTTTCTACAACGTGCGACTTGAGCACGGAAGTAACTGTCGGATGGATGGACGGCATTCTGTAACGTGAAACTGCAGTTTAATTTTAACATGAATTTAATATCAGCTTGTGGTCTAGTTGCATAGATACCGGGAGGTAGTTAATTGAATGTAAATGTTAGTGAATAGGCATGCGTTTCGCGAGAGTAACAAAAGTATTTTGCGGTGTATATTAACGGAGAAATATTTTGTAGAATTTGCTAGAAAGAGTTTTGCAGCTGGCACAATAAATGTATGTTTCTGCAGTGAAATGTGCGCTGTTAAAGTTGCTTACTGGTTAAGGTATATACTGGACCGGGAGTCGAACTCAGACACCTGCTTTCCATGGGCAGCTCATACTCCCCTACAGTCGTTGCTTTCTCTCGCTAAACGACTTATGCATTGCTCTAAACTTTTGATTGGGGCGTTTCCTCATAGAAGTCTTCCTGGTTCGAATGGTTCAAATGGCTCTGAGCACTATGGGACTTAACATCAGTCCGCTAGAACTTAGAACTGCTTAAACCTACCTAACCTAAAGACATCACACACATCCATGCCCGAGGCAGGATTCGAACCTGCGACCGTAGCGGTCGCGCGGTTCCAGACTGAAGCGCCTAGAACCGCTCGGCCACAGCTGCCGGCGAAGTCTTCCTGGACTCGACGCAGGTTGACCTGTCCACCCAGCAGAGATGTTTTCTTCAGATATTTAAAGCATAGTTTCCTTAACGGATTTTCTGTAGCATACACTTCCAGTGCACTTTAGTGAGACTCTCTACACACACAGTCGACGAATGAAGTAGGATAAATTATACAAGAGTAGCTGAAAACGTAGAATCATGTTTGGATGGAAATTTTATTAAGAGAATTTCCCCAAAGCTTGAAATGAAGATTCTCTTAGACGAGCTCCGATTTTCTTAAATGAAGAGATTCACTTCGACGTGCCCCGATTTTCTTTTAACTTTGGATCAGATTAGTGTGGCGTGAGAAATATTACCAAGAAATATTACCAAACCTTCTTAACGCAACGTATACCAGCTGTTAACAAATTACTCCTCTTTCAGTAATGCTTTTCGTGCTATAGCCAGTCTACAGTTTTGTATCCCCTCTTTTTCGGCCATCAGGAATTACAAAATTGTTGAGGCTTTCGTAGCCACTTGTTGACAAACTGCCTATTGGCTTCTGTCTCGGGTTCTTCGGCCGACGTTCATCTAATGATTTTTCTGACGTTTCGCCAGCACGAGTGGCTGGCATTGTCAAAGCTTCACCCTCCATTGCCTCGTTTGGCCAAACGACATCCTGGTCAGTTTTGATGTTGTTTCGTTATTTACGAAAGTGCCACTCAGCGACGCTCTGGAGCACATCGGTTCCATGTTCCCGCAAGACATCAGAAAGCTCTTCCATGCATGTCTCACCACGAGCTATTTCACGTGGAATGGCGATTTCTACGAACAGCTGGAATGCGTCGCCATGGGTAGTCCTCTCAGTCCAGTGGTGGCCAACTTCTTCATGGAACAATTCGAAGCACAGGCACTGGACTCGGCGACTTGCAAACCTAAGGTGTGGTACAGGTACGTCGATGATACTTTCGTGGTGTGGAGCCATGGTGAAGAACAGCTCGGTGAATTCCTGAGACACTTGAACAGCCTCCATGCCAACATAACATTTACCATGGAGGTAGAAAAGGACAGGAAACTGCCATTTCTAGATGTGCTGGTCACAAGGGACGGCGAAAACCTGGGACACAGCGTGTATCGAAAACCGACACACACGGACCGATACCTGCACAAACTGTCAAACCACCACCCGAGCCAGAAAAGAGGCATGATTAGTACGCTCGTAACGAGAGCAGGACGAATATGTGAGCCTCAACACCTCAAACGAGAAATGCAACACCTGGAAACTGTTCTGAGGAGCAATGGGTACTCCACAAATTACATTAGAAGTGTAACAGAGCTAAACACTCGGCGAAGTAAGGAACCAGAAAAAGAAATGTCGGGTACGGCCTTTCTGCTATACATTCCCAGAGTGACGGACAGATCCGGCCGTATATTGCGCAAACACGGCGTAAAGACGTTTTTCAAACCGACGAGGAAGATCAAAGAGTGTCTTAGATCGGCGAAGGAGAAAAGAGACCCACTTGCAATGTCGGGAATATACCGTATACCTTGCACATGCGGAAAAGTTTATGTCGGAATGACTGGACGATCCATTAACACCAGGATCAAAGAGCATAAGCGACATTGCAGGTTGGGGCAGGTGGAGAAATCGGCCGTGGCAGAGCACGCACTGAATGAGACCGACCACGTAATAAAATTCGCCGACACGGAAGTTCTGGCTGTAGAGAAGCACTATCACACGCGCTTGTTCAGAGAAGCTGTAGAAATCCAAAAACACGCGAACAGTTTCAACAAGAAAGAGGAAAGCCTTAAGGTAAACGGATCCTGGCTTCCCGTACTGCAGCGAACGACCGTCGCAGGTAGCAAGAGGAGAACCGCACCGGAAATGACCGCGGAGAAGCCCTCGGACGTTGGCGCGCCAGGTACATATAGTCTGCGGCCGCGAGCTCGCCTCCAGTTCACCACCGGCAATGGAGGGTGAAGCTTTGACAATGCCAGCCACTCGTGCTGGCGAAACGTCAGAAAAATCATTAGATGAACGTCGGCCGAAGAACCCGAGACAGAAGCCAATAGGCAGTTTGTCATCAGGAATTACTTTTCTGCTGAAATGGAAAAACTCTTCTACACCTTTTAATATCTCATTTGCTACTCTAATTCCCTCAGTATCGCCGGATTTTATTCGACTACATTTCTATACCTTTGCTTTACTTTCGATGGTGTTCATATTATAATCTCTCTTCGAGCGTCTGTCCATGTCGTTCAACTGTACTTCAAAGTCCTTTGCCGTTTTTGACAGAACTACAGTGTCATCAGCTAACCGCAAAGTTTCTCGCTCTTCTCTCTGAACTTATACACAAATCAGCCAGAACGTTATGACCACCGTCCTGCTATCTGTATAAACGCGTCCACTTCATAGCAACGTCACCTGCTGAAGAATGACTGCTAGTCAGACAACGAACGATGCATGTAGAACCAGTGGGCGTGCTGTCCGTATGTAGAATGGCGAAGGCGCGCGATCTATCTTAGTTGGACACAGGGCAGATTTTGATGAACTTGAGGCTCGGCACGAGGATTTCGGAAACTGCGCGACTTGGGTGTTCGAGGGACGCTGTGGTGAGTGTCTTCAACGCGTGCCGAATCCAAGGTGAAACCACGTCCAGACGTGGGATTGGGCGGTCAACCGTCACTACAGATGTCGGACGTCGTAGGCTGGGCTGACTGGTAAAACAGGACAGGCGGCGAACTGTGTCGGAACTGAAAATCAAACTTTAATGCTGGGCAGAATACAATTGTCTGAACACACAATAGACGATGGACTTCCGAAAGTGCCAATGTTATCACGACATCGGCAACTACGACTGAAATGGATACGTGACAATCGCCTTTGGACGTAAGTGGTAGAGCGTTGCATGGTCTGCTGAATCCAGATACCTTCTTCATCACACCCATGGAGGGCGCGAATCAGTCGTCTTCCAGGGGTATATAACACTTCCTTGGGGAACATCAGAAATTACTTCTGTTTTGCTCGATGACTTTCCGTCAGTTTCTACGAGCTGTGACTTTTGTGGCAGGAAATCACGCATCCAGTCGCACAACTGAGACGATACTCCGTAGGTAAGCAGTTTCATTTGAAGTCGCTTGTGAAGAACGGTGTCAAAAGTCTTCTGGACATCTAGAAACATGGAATCAGTTTCCGATTTCCTGTTGATAGCACCCATTAGTTAGTGTGAACAAAGAGCTACTTTTGTTTCACAAGAACCATACTTTCAAAATTCGTGTTGACTATTTGTCAATATATATTTTTCTTCGAGATAATTAATAATGTTAGAACGCAGTATATGTTTCAATATCCTAATGCAAATCGACGTTAGTGATATGACTCTGCAATGCACCGAATTACTCCTGTTTCCTTTCTTGAGTACTGGTGCGACCTGTGCAACTTTCCAGTATTTGGGTGCGGATCTTTCATCGAGCGAGCGGTTGTTATGATTTTGAAGCATTGAGCTATTGTGTCAGCATACGTAGAAAGGAAAGTAATTGGTGTAGAATCTGGACTGGTAGACTTGCTTCCATAAAGTGACCTAAACTGTTTCACTACACCGAGGGTATATACTTCTAAGTTACTCATGTTGGCACCTGTCCTTGGTTCGATTTCTGGAAAGTTTGCTTCTTCTTCTTCGCTGAAGGAATTTCGAAAAACCGTGTTTAGTAACTCCCATGATAACATTACCTTCGCTATCGTGCAGGAAAGCTATTGATTTTTTTTTGTATGTCCATCCTTTTAGCAGGTGGTCTCTGGAACGACGGCCGTTCACTATCGTGACAAGTAAATAAAAACACCTACAGCCGTCCTTATGATATTAATTTATTTTGTCGCTACCAGTTTCAACGCTTCAGTGCGTCATCTTCAGGCTGTTTTTGATGCGATGCAGGTTGATATCATCCCCATGCATACCACATCTGTTGCCAGCATTACTGGATAAACAGACAAAGTGTCAGCACTCCAACCATCAACTGCCAACTGTTCTGACCTGTTTTGAGTACCACGGGGAACAGTACCATCTCTTATGTATTTATTTGGTATATCAATTGCCGTCGATAGTATTTCTTTGAATTTAAGCCACATCTGGTCTATACCCACACGGGGTCAGTCTTCAACAGATTGGCACATCAACAGCAGTTTCCATTTCCGCAATATCTGCGCTGTAATTTTTAGGCGATTCTCCCTATATAATCAGTCTGGAAAAGTGGAGACTGTCTCTTAGAAAGGCGTAAGCCGAATTTTTGTCTGCTTTTTTTAAACAGGTATATTTGGCGTTTGTTGTTGGTGGATTGGATGTTGTAGTATTCAGTCATGCTAAGACAACCTTGTGGTCACTAACTCTTGTATGTGTTGTAATGCTCCCTATTTGCTCACGATTATTTGTTGCTAAGAAGTCACGAACGTCTTCGCAATCATTTACATTTCAAGTGGGCATCGGAACCAGTTGTTCAAAACAGTTTTGGAGGAAGCATTCAGAACGATTTCGGGCGACGTTGTATGCCTACCACCGCCTTATATATGTATTTTCGACAACATATGGCAATGTGACGGAAATAGCAACATATGTAAACTACAGAGTCGACACTTCTTTTGACTGTACCATATGGTTGCCTATGTAATTACTTCTCAGATAATCGCTACTATAAAAACTAGCAGCAATCAATGCTTCTAATATGTAATGGAAATATATGTAATGGAAATATGTAATGGAAATGTCGTGTGGCTAGGGCCTCCCGTCGGGTAGACCGTTCGTCTGGTGCAAGTCTTTCGAGTTGACGCCACTTCGGCGACTTGCGTGTCGACGGGGATGAAATGATGATGGTAAGGACAAGACAACAGCCAGTCGATGAGCGGAGAAAATGTCCGACACAGCCGGGAATCGAACCCGGGCCGTTAGGTATGACATTCCGTCGGACTGACGACTCAGCTACCAGGGGCAGACTTTACATATTTGAAGAAACGTGATATTGTATATACGCCCCACGCATAAATCTGATATTACTCCGTTCCAGTGCAAATCTATTTTTATTTAATTTACATTTCTTACAAGCAACAGCGCGTAATATAGCATGTGAACTATCTATTGATTAATACACTCCTGGAAATTGAAATAAGAACACCGTGAATTCATTGTCCCAGGAAGGGGAAACTTTATGGACACATTCCTGGGGTCAGATACACCACATGATCACACTGACAGAACCACAGGCACATAGACACAGGCAACAGAGCATGCACAATGTCGGCACTAGTACAGTGTATATCCACCTTTCGCAGCAATGCAGGCTGCTATTCTCCCATGGAGACGATCGTAGAGATGCTGGATGTAGTCCTGTGGAACGGCTTGCCATGCCATTTCCACCTGGCGCCTCAGTTGGACCAGCGTTCGTGCTGGACGTGCAGACCGCGTGAGGCGACGCTTCATCCAGTCCCAAACATGCTCAATGGGGGACAGATCCGGAGATCTTGCTGGCCAGGGTAGTTGACTTACACCTTCTAGAGCACATTGGGTGGCACGGGATACATGCGGACGTGCATTGTCCTGTTGGAACAGCACGTTCCCTTGCCGGTCTAGGAATGGTAGAACGATGGGTTCGATGACGGTTTGGATGTACCGTGCACTATTCAGTGTCCCCTCGACGATCACCAGTGGGGTACGGCCAGTGTAGGAGATCGCTCCCCACACCATGATGCCGGGTGTTGGCCCTGTGTGCCTCGGTCGTATGCAGTCCTGATTGTGGCGCTCACCTGCACGGCGCCAAACACGCATACGACCATCATTGGCACCAAGGCAGAAGCGACTCTCATCGCTGAAGACGACACGTCTCCATTCGTCCCTCCATTCACGCCTGTCGCGACACCACTGGAGCCGGGCTGCACGATGTTGGGGCGTGAGCGGAAGACGGCCTAACGGTGTGCGGGACCGTAGCCCAGCTTCATGGACACTGTTGCGAATGGTCCTCGCCGATACCCCAGGAGCAACAGTGTCCCTAATTTGCTGGGAAGTGGCGGTGCGGTCCCCTACGGCACTGCGTAGGATCCTACGGTCTTGGCGTGCATCCGTGCGTCGCTGCGGTCTGGTCCCAGGTCGACGGGCACGTGCACCTTCCGCCGACCACTGGCGACAACATCGATGTACTGTGGAGACCTCACGCCCCACGTGTTGAGCAATTCGGCGGTACGTCCACCCGGCCTCCCGCATGCCCACTATACGCCCTCGCTCAAAGTCCGTCAACTGCACATACGGTTCACGTCCACGCTGTCGCGGCATGCTACCAGTGTTAAAGACTGCGATGGAGCTCCGTATGCCACGGCAAACTGGCTGACACTGACGGCGGCGGTGCACAAATGCTGCGCAGCTAGCGCCATTCGACGGCCAACACCGCGGTTCCCGGTGTGTCCGCTGTGCCGTGCGTGTGATCATTGCTTGTACAACCCTCTCGCAGTGTCCGGAGCAAGTATGGTGGGTCTGACACACCGGTGTCAATGTGTTCTTTTTTCCATTTCCAGGAGTGTAGAACCAGGTGTCTTTTGCACGTTGCAAGCACGTAGACGGACTTGTAAATGCAGAGTGCAGGACATTCAGTAGTTAAGTGTTTCACTGAATAACGTACTATTGTCTGGTCTTTGCTTTCATGTTCTACGAAGCAACACCCTGTGGTGAGCAACTCGTTGAAATGAAACAAGCTGCAATACAAAATAGCAGCTACGTATTATCTACCAGTTGTGTTCAACTAAGTTATCTATGATCGAAATACACTCCTGGAAATGGAAAAAAGAACACATTGACACCGGTATGTCAGACCCACCATACTTGCTCCGGACACTGCGAGAGGGCTGTACAAGCAATGATCACACGCACGGCACAACGGACACACCAGGAACCGCGGTGTTGGCCGTCGAATGGCGCTAGCTGCGCAGCATTTGTGCACCGCCGCCGTCAGTGTCAGCCAGTTTGCCGTGGCATACGGAGCTCCATCGCAGTCTTTAACACTGGTAGCATGCCGCGACAGCGTGGACGTGAACCGTATGTGCAGTTGACGGACTTTGAGTGAGGGCGTATAGTGGGCATGTGGGAGGCCGGGTGGACGTACCGCCGAATTGCTCAACACGTGGGGCGTGAGGTCTCCACAGTACATCGATATTGTCGCCAGTGGTCGGCGGAAGGTGCACGTGTCCGTCGACCTGGGACCGGACCGCAGCGACGCACGGATGCACGCCAAGACCGTAGGATCCTACACAGTGCCGTAGGGGACCACACCGCCACTTCCCAGCAAATTAGGGACACTGTTGCACCTGGGGTATCGGCGAGGACCATTCGCAACCGTCTCCATGAAGCTGGGCTACGGTCCCGCACACCGTTAGGCCGTCTTCCGCTCACGCCCCAACATCGTGCAGCCCGCCTCCAGTGGTGTCGCGACAGGCGTGAATGGAGGGACGAATGGAGACGTGTCGTCTTCAGCGATGAGAGTCGCTTCTGCCTTGGTGCCAATGATGGTCGTATGCGTGTTTGGCGCCGTGCAGGTGAGCGCCACAATCAGGACTGCATACGACCGAGGCACACAGGGCCAACACCCGGCATCATGGTGTGGGGAGCGATCTCCTACACTGGCCGTACACCACTGGTGATCGTCGAGGGGACACTGAATAGTGCACGGTACATCCAAACCGTCATCGAACCCATCGTTCTACCATTCCTAGACCGGCAAGGGAACTTGCTGTTCCAACAGGACAATGCACGTCCGCATGTATCCCGTGCCACCCAACGTGCTCTAGAAGGTGTAAGTCAACTACCCTGGCCAGCAAGATCTCCGGATCTGTCCCCCATTGAGCATGTTTGGGACTGGATGAAGCGTCGTCTCACGCGGTCTGCACGTCCAGCACGAACGCTGGTCCAACTGAGGCGCCAGGTGGAAATGGCTTGGCAAGCCGTTCCACAGGACTACATCCAGCATCTCTACGATCGTCTCCATGGGAGAATAGCAGCCTGCATTGCTGCGAAAGTTGGATATACACTGTACTAGTGCCGACATTGTGCATGCTCTATTGCCCGTGTCTATGTGCCTGTGGTTCTGTCAGTGTGATCATGTGATGTATCTGACCCCAGGAATGTGTCAATAAAGTTTCCCCTTCCTGGGACAATGAATTCACGGTGTTCTTATTTCAATTTCCAGGAGTGTATATGCCGTTTGTGACGATGTAACCTTATTTAATTTATAAAGAATAAAATTTATAAAGAATAACTTATAAACAATAAAAATTTACATCCCGAAAGTGGTTCGGAGACGATTGGCAGCCATATCGTGTATTCCATGGGCCCCATGGTTAGTTTGCAAGGGCGTTACTGCCAAGGATTATGCGACCATTTTGGCTGATTAGGCCAGTCCCATTGTACAACCTTTGTTCCCCAGTGGTCATACTGTGTTCCCAGACGGCAGGGACCCGGTTGAAACAGCTCACATTTTCATGGATAGTTTTGTTAACACGACAATGAATAGTCTCATCTCTCCTGCCCACCACACTCATTGAGCCTTTATGGTGTACTTTGGACGAAAGGGTACGTGATCACTATTCATCTCCATCATCCTTACCTGAGCTTCCCGCTGTTTTATTAACCCTTGAAAACCTCCGAGCACCTGTATTTATCCATTCCCAGACGACTAAAAACTCTTTTCTCTACCAACTGTTTTCCTACATCATATTGGGCATGTTAACGTGTTTTTTGTTGTTACGTATTCCTGTACACCCCCTGTAGCTTAAGTGGAGTGGGTGCAACTGACGTGCGTTCGTTAGGTTCAGCAGCCTAGTTCACCACTGACATTAGAACGCAGTGCTTATTGCAAAGACCAGCTGTAGACTATTAAGTTGGACACTAGTCCGCATACTCGTTGTCTCGCTGTGAAAGCTTGCGTGAAGGTGATGCTGCAACAGTAGTGTTTTTCAACGAGAACGTAATCGGTTACATATACAGGGTGGTCCATCCATCGTGACGGGGCCAAATATCTCACGAAATAAGCGTCAAACGAAAACACTACAAAGAACGAAACTCGTCTAGCTTGAAGGGGGAAACCAGATGGCGTTATGGTTGGCCCGCTAGATGGCGCTGCCGTAGGTCAAACGGATATCACTGCGTTTTTTAAAATAGGAACCCCCATTTTTAATTACATATTCGTGTAGTACGTAAAGAGATATGAATGTTTTAGTTGGACCACTTTTTCGCTTTGTGATAGATGGCGCTGTAATAGTCCCAAACATATGGCTCACAATTTTAGACGAACAGTTGGTAACAAGTGATGATGATGTTGTCTTCAGTCCTGAGACTGGTTTGATGCAGCCCTCCATGCTACTCTACCCTGTGCAAGCTTCTTCATCTCCCAGTACTTACTGCAACCTACATCCTTCTGAATCTGCTTAGTGTATTCATCTCTTGGTCTCCCTCTACGATTTGTACCCTCCACGCTGCCCTCCAATGCTAAATTTGTGATCCCTTGATGCCTCAGAACATGTCCTACCAACCGATCCCTTCTTATAGTCAAGTTGTGATACAAACTTCTCTTCTCCCCAGTCCTATTCAATACTTCCTCATTAGTTATGTGATCTATCCATCTAATCTTCAGCATTCTTCTGTAGCACCACATTTCGGAAGCTTCTATTCTCTTCTTGTCCAAACTATTTATCGTCCATGTTTCACTTCCATATATGGCTACACTCCATACAAATACTTTCAGAAACGACTTCCTGACACTTAAATCTATACTCGATGTTAACAAATTTCTCTTCTTCAGAAACGCCTTCGTTGCCATTGCCAGTCTAAATTTTATATCCTCTCTACTTCGACCATCATCAGTTATTTTGCTCCCCAAATAGCAAAACTCCTTTACTACTTTAACTGTCTCATTTCCTAACCTAACTCCCTCAGCATCACCCGACTTAATTCGACTACATTCCATTATCCTCGTTTTGCTTTTGTTGATGTTCATCTTATATCCTCGTTTCAAGACACTGTCCATTCCGTTCAACTGTTCTTCCAAGTCCTTTGCTGTCTCTCACAGAATTACAATGTCATCGGCAATCCTCAACGTTTTTAATTCTTCTCCGTGGACTTTAATACCTACTCCGAATTTTTCTTTTGTTTCCTTTACTGCTTGCTCAATATACAGATTGAATAACATCGGGGACAGGCAACAACCCCGTCTCACTCCCTTCCCAACCGCTGCTTCCCTTTCATGCCCCTCGACTCTTATAACTGGCATCTGGTTACTTAAATTAAAATACAGATCTTAGGTACGATTGAACATTTTATTTCGGTTGTTCCAATGTGTTACATGTACCTTTGTGAACTTATCATTTCTGAGAGCGCATGCTGTTACAGCGTGATTACCTGTAAATACCACATTAATGCAATAGATGGACAAAATGATAACCTCAATGCATTTGGCAACACGTGTAACGACATTCCTCTCAACAGAGAGTAATTCGCCTTCCGTAAATTTCGCACATGCATTGACAATGCGCCGACGCATGTCGACGACCAATCCATCTGTCATGAAATATGCTATTCAATACCGCTTCAACCGCACGCGAGCTATGTGCCGGACATCCATCATGTTGGAAGCACATCGCCATTCTGTCGTGCAGTAAAACATCTTGTAGTAACATCGGTAGAACATTACGAAGGAAATCAGCATACATTGCACCGTTTAGATTGCCATCGATAAAATGGGGGCCAATTATCCTTCCTCCCATAATGACGCACCATACATTAACCCGCCAAGATCGCTGACGTTGCACTTGTCGCAGCCATCGTGGATTTTCCGTTGCCCAATAGTGCATATTATGCCGGTTTACGTTACCGCTGTTGGTGAATGACGCTTCGTAGCGAAATAGAACACGTGCAAAAAATCTGTCATCGTCACGTAATTTCTCTTGTGCCCAGTGGCAGAACTGTACACCACGTTAAAAGTCGTCGCCATGCAATTCCTGGTGCATAGAAATACAGTACGGGTGCAATCGATGTTGATGGAGCATTCTCAACACCGACGTTTTTGAGATTCCCGATTCAAGCGCAATTTTTCTGCTACTGATGTGCGGATTAGCCGCGACAGCAGCTAAAACACCTGATTGGGCATCATCATTTGTTGCAGGTCATGTTTGATGTTTCACATGTGGCTGAATACTTCCTGTTTCCTTAAATAACGTAACTATCCGGCGAACGGTCCGGACACTTGGATGACGTCGTCCAGGATACCGAGCAGCATACATAGTAGCCGGCCTGTTGGCCGAGCGGTTCTAGGCGCTTCAGTCTGGAGCCGCGATGCCGCTACGGCCGCAGGTTAGAATCCTGCCTCTGGCATGGATGCGTGTGATGTCCTTAGGTTAGTCAGGTTTAAGTAGTTCTAAGTTCTAGGGGACTGATGACCTTAGATGTTAAGTCCTATAGTGCTCAGAGCCCTTTGAACCATACATAGCACAGGCGCGTTGGCATTTTGATCACAATAGCCATACATCAACACGATATCGACCTTTTCCGCAATTGGTAAACGGTCCATTTGAACACGAGTAATGTGTCACGAAGCAAATACCGTCCGCACTGGCGGAATGTTCAACGTGATACCACGTACTTATACGTTTGTGACTATTACAGCGCCATCTATCACAAAGCGAAAAAAGTGGTACAACTAAAACATTCATATTTCTTTACGTACTGCACGAATATGTAATAAACATGGGGGTTCCTATTTAAAAAAAACGCAGTTGATATCCGTTTGACCTTTGGCAGCGCCATTTAGCGGGCCAACCATAGCGCCATCTGGTTTCCCCGTTCAAGCTAGACGAGTTTCGTTCTTTGTAGTTTTTTAGTTTGATGCTTATTTCGTAAGATATTTGTGCCCAGTCACTATCAATGGACCACCCTGTATAGACCCTAAGACAAAACGAAAGCGATGCACAACGAAGGAATTATCCGAATGGGACGGACTCGGAAAATTTGATGTAAATTTATTTATTTATTTATTTATTTATTTATTTAACCTGGCAAGATTAGGGCCATCAGGCCCTCTCTTAAATCTAACCAGGCATTCTACTTAATTTACATTCATATGTTTTAGTAGGCATGTTAAACTACATCTAGTACAAAAAGTGAAATAAACAATTAGAAACGTACACCTGGAAAAATACATATAGAGTTTATATTCTTAGATCATAAGTACTGTTATAATTAAACATTATTGAAGAGACAGATTTTAGATAGGAGTGCTGGCAGCAGGGAGTATGAGGGGGACTGATGGTGAAGGGAGGAGAAGAATAGAGAGACATGATGAAACTTAATTAAGGAAATATAAAGGAAAAGAAGATTGCGTGGCTAATAGAGATAGATGAAGAGGAAGGCATCTCAAGAGCAAGATAGGAGACACTAGCTTTGACAGATGAGAGGATTGGCCTTGTACATTAATTTTGTGGAGAACTTTATGCGGATGATAGTAGGAAATGCTTCAACTTCTTCTTAAAAGCAGCAGGAGATTGAAATTTGCGGAAGGTAAGGGGCAGTTTGTTCCAGAGGCGGACAGCGGCAACTGAGAAGGAGTTTGCAAAAGTTTTTGTTTTGTGAGTGGGCACAGTTAGGATACCAAATAAGTGACCTCGTGTTTCGATTATGATGGCATGACAGGTTTTTAATCTCTGAAGCAAGGTACTGGGGTGCTTGCGCGACGAGGAGTCGGTGAAGTAGACATGGAGTGTGGTAGTCACGCAATTTGTCCGGCCGCAGCCACCCTAGCTCGGAGTATGAAGCACTAACATGATCATATCGGCGAATGTTGCAGGTGTAACGCACACAGGCATTCATGGTTAGCTCTAGCCGTCTTTTGTTTTCACTACTCATGCCTTGTTGAATCACATCACAATAGTGGAGGTTCGGTAGAACGAGTGCTTGCACGAGCTGGCGTTTCAAGTCCTGTGGAAATATGTTCCGAAACTTTTTGAGAGCATAGAGACAAGCAGACGTCTTTCGGCACACTGCGACTGTATGCTCCGCCCAGTTGAGATGCTCATCCAAAGTTACAACCAAGTTCTTCACTGTTTTCTGATATGGTATTGGAGTACCGTCGAGCAGAATAGGAGGTAGCCGTTCGCGGAAATCTGAACTTATTAATTTCTGATGGGCTATTAAGATTACTTGCGTCTTTTTTGCATTTAGTTTAAGCCCCAGGTTTTTCGCCCATGTCACTACTGAAGACAGATCATCATTCATCTGAGCGATTGCAGTGTTTACATCTTCAGGTCTGACGCTTAGGTAGAGCTGGAGGTCGTCGGCATAGAAATGATATTTACAGGAGGACAGAACCGACGAAATATCGTTGACATATAAAGAAAACAAAGGTGGTCCTAAGACTGATCCTTGTGGCACTCCCGAGGAAACATGTTTCCAGGAAGATTTTTCATTTACGCAGACAACACATTGCTGTCTATCTTTTAAGTAGCTTTCAAACCATCTCTTTGAGAAATTAAGCTGTTGCATTTTTCTGAGCAATATGTCAAAGTTAACAGTGTCAAAAGCTTTGCTGAAGTCCAGTAGCGTCAATATTGTTGCCTTTAGATTGTCGATGGCATATTTCAGGTCATCAGTTACTTTAATTAGAGCAGTGTTTGTGTTGTGATGTTTACGGAAACCGGATTGAAATTTGTCATATAGACTGAATTCATGCAAGTGTTCAGTGATTTGGTCATGAACAATATATTAAAATGCTTTGGAAACAGCAGGCAGTATGCTAATTGGTCGGTAATCACTAGACAGTTGCGGGTTTTCGATCTTAGGGATGGGTCGAATTATGCTTCTTTTCCATGCAGTGGGGTATATTCCGTTCACGAGGGAAAAATTAAATATGTCAGTTAAGACTGGTACTAAGATATCGGCAACATTCTTAATCATGGTTATACCGATACTGTCGTTGCCTATTGCATCAGAAGAGATTCTCATTATTGCTTTTCTTGCCGTATTTGTTGTTACATGTTTTAGATGGTAGGTATCGTTGTTAGTTATCCTGTTTGGGGATTCTTGTGGACGGTAATTATCAGCTGTGCTGGTATTCAGAGGTGCAGAGAAGAATTCATTTAATTCGTTAGCTGACACATGAAAAGTAGTTTCCGATTTTGCCTTTCCGACCCCCAAGCTACGGAGATTCTTCCATAGAGTCGTGGGCGTCAGATCGCTGCATACAAGGGAGCGAGCGTGCCTGATTTTAGCATTGCGAAAGCATTGTTTCACTGTTCCGTAGCTTTCTATATTCTTCGAAACGCTCGGGTTTCGGATCTGCCTTGAAACGCCTGTGGGCAGCATCCCTATTAGTCATCATTTGACGTAATTCAGCTGTCAGCCATGGAGCAGGAGATTTTCTTACACGGATTGTGCGCACAGGTGCATGTTTGTCATAGAGGGCAGTGAGTTTATCACAAAGTTCATTAATTTTGCCGTCGATTGTAGGTTTTCTGATTATTTGATGCCATGAGATTTCTGAGCAATCGGCTGTTAGAGCGTCAAGGTCAATACGTTTCATGTTCCTACAAGTTATGTAACGCGATTTGATCCTTGGAGGCTGCACAGAGTAGGCCAGGAATATTACATCATGTGCTGAGAGGCCAGGGACCGATTTTTGACCAACATCTCTTACTTTGTCAGTCTGTTTCGTTGCGATTACGTCTATAAGAGTATGACTGTGCGTCGTATGGTGTGTAGGTTGTAATGGAAGAATGTTCATGCTATTGCAACTAAACAGTCTTCTTAGGTTTATTGCGGAGGGAGTGTCTCTTAGCAGGTCTATGTTCAAGTCACCCATTACGATGACATGTTCGTATTGACACTGAAGTGAATGTAATTCCGACTGGAAGGAACTCATTGAGCTTATTTTTGGCGGCTTGTACACGACGCCAGTCAAGAATTTCCGACTTTGTATATTTATTTCAATGAACATGAATTCAGCCTCTTTTTCTTCAGCAGGATTTGATGTACATAAGACTTTCGCATTGAGATCTGTTCGTATATACGCGCCGACACCGCCACCTCGCTTTTTTGATCTGTCTTCCCTAAGAAATGTGTACCCTGGAAGATGAAAAGATGCAGAGGATATGTGTGGTTTCAACCACGTTTTGGATAAGAGGATTACGTGGTAGTTTAGTTGGTTGAAGAGGAGGCTAAGTTCTTCGTAATGTGCAGGTAAAGACTGGATGTTGCAGTGAGCTGCTAAAAGCTCTGACGCGTTCTGCTGAGCAGCCTGGAATAGGGTGGCAGACTGGTTTGTCCCTTAGTTAGGCACTACCTGCCGCGAGGGGCACTGGCCGCTGCTTCCGCCAGGTGACATAACACAGGGGTGTCCGAGATTTTGCGCGCCCTGTTTGTGACACCGCGAGTGCCGAAAGAAAGGCGACTGCAAGAGATTTCCTGAGGTTGCGGGAGTATAGAAAATGGATTAGTTGTATTCGGTGCAAGGAGAATATGACCAAAATAGTGACGGCTGTGTGTCACTGTGTATCTTATGTCGTAAGAGGAGAAATGTAATTAGCGTATTTGAAACATCTTAGGGTGGAAATAAGGGAAAGGGAAGTGATTTAAGAGGCCGATGCTGCCAGAAGAGAAGTAAGCTTAATAATTAATAGATTATCGTAGGAAGCTAGAATTAAATTGAAATTTACTAAAGTGACACTGGTATGATTATCGTAGGAAGCTACAATTAGATTGAAATTTGCTAAAGTGATACTGATAGTGATTTTTGTTATGAACAATTTAAACCGAAGAGATGGGTGATTAATGAACTAAAGGAGAGACTAATAATTGCAATAGAACTATTTCAGAACGGAAGAGAATAAACTGAGAAAATGAAAAAAGTATTAGCAGTAACTAAAATTAAGTAATGGTTAGAGCTACAGACACAAAAAAATAGTGAAAAGTTAATACAGTTACAAAAACAATTAGTTGAAGGTACAAATATGGGTATAATTAAAAAATTAATACAATTACAATACTATATCTGAGTATAGGGCTGTTACAATTTGCAAATGGTGTTAAGTTTGCACTTTTGGCTCGAGTAGCTTCACTTAATACTATTCAGTTCTGTCATGTTTGTGACTGTCTTCTTTCCAGCTGCTGTCTTAATGATTACTCTGCCATCCTGAGTCCACACATTTTGAAGACCGAAATGGGATATGGCACTGTTTAAAATCTTTAGCCGTTCGTGTGTCAGATCTTCCCTTATTGTAAGCCCTGTCCTTGCTAACTTCTTCTTCTGGGTAAAGATCTCTGCCCTTTTTCGGTACGAGACAAATTTAATTATTATTGGACGAGGTTTGGTGGCACCTGGTAGTTTTCGTCCCACCCGATGGCTCCTGTCAATGTCTGCCTTGGTCACTTCAGCGCCTAATTTTTCACGCGCAACATGTATAAGCAGGTTGTCTGTGTCTTCTTCCTTATTTTCTACTACTCCAAACGCCATGACACACAAAATTGGATGATTTATTCAAGAGAGAGAGAGCTCCACAAATTGCGGAAATCAATAGAGCTTTAGCCCACCTCTGGCCCTTATGCAAGCAGGTATTCGGTTTTACATTGATTTATTGTGTTGTTGGAAGTTCTTCTGTGGAATGTCGTGCCGAATTCTGCCCGCCTGCTAAGTCTGATCGTAAAAATGCCTGGTTGGTTCGAGGACCCTGCCCATAATGGTCCAAACGTTCTCAGTTGGAGAGAGGTCCGGCGACATTTCTGGCGGAGGAGGTAGGGTTCGGCAAGCACGGAGGCACCAAACTCTCACCAAGTGTGGGCGAGAATTATCTTGCCCAAAAGTAAGCCCAGGATGGCTTCGCATGAAGGGTTACAAAACGGGGCGTAGAATATCGTGGACGCACTGCTGTGGAGTAAAGCGCAGCGGGTGACAACCAAAGGTTTCCAGCTATGAAAAGAAATTGTATCACCAGAACATCCAGTCACGCTGGTATCCACCGCTGTCCAGGGCGTCTCCAGCCACGTCTTTGGCCTGGAATATCACCGACTGGAGTAGAATTTCCTTCAGTGATGAGTCCCGTTGCGAAATGAGCCCCGTTGACCAGCAGAGACGTGTCTGGAGGCGGTCCAGACAGCTGTGGGATAACAACCTAAGTGTCGCCTGCCACACCACCCGATAAGCAGGAAAGGTGCTCCAGGGCGCCATTTCTTTTCATAGCAGGACCCCTGTGGTTGTCATCCGCGGCACCCTTCCAGCAAAGCGGTGCGTCGACGACATTGCACTTCCCGTTTTGTTGCTCTTCATGGCAGGCCATCCTGGGCTTACATTTCCGCAAGATAACGCCCGTCCGCACACGGCGAGAGTTTCTACTGCTTGTCTTCGTGCTTACCTAACTGTGCCTTGGCCGGAAAGGACACCGGATCTCCCCCCAATTGAGAACGTTGTGAGCACTTCATCTCGGGATTTTGACGATTTGACGCATCAGTTTGAAAGAACACTGCACCATTTGTTTTTCTGTACATACACATCACATTTACCTATTTCCATCGCATTCGGATAATTCCTTAGTGGTGTCATTTTTTGGTTTTTGTTTTGGGTTAGAGTGTAATTCGTGTTCAGTAGTTAAAAATTTCTCCCTGTATTTATATACAGGTACAGTAGGCACAGAGTACGCGAAAGAACTTGCCCCTCTCCTAACAGCCGTGTACCGCAAATCTCTAGAGGAACTGAAGGTTCAAAATGATTGGAAAAGAGCACAGGTAGTTTCAGTTTTCAAGAAGGATCGTCGAGCATATGCGCAAAACTGTAGGCCTATATCTCTGACATTGATCTGTCGTAGAATTTTAGAACATGTTTTTTGCTCACGTATCATGTCATTTCTGTAAACCCAGAATGTACTCTGTAGGAATCAACATGGATTCGAGAAACAGCGATCGAGTGAGACCCAACTCGCTTTATTTGTTCACGAGACCCAGAAAATTTTAGATACAGGCTCCCAGGTAGATGCCATTTTCCTTGACTTCCGGGAGGCGTTCGATCAGTTCTGCATTGTCGCCTGATAAAGTAAGAGCCTACGGAATAGCAGACCAGTTGTGTGGCTGGATTGAAGAGTTTTTAGCAAACAGAACACAGCATGTTGTTGTCAATGGAGGGACGTCTACAGACGTTAAAGTAACCTCTGGCATGCCACAGGGGAGTGTTGTGGGACCATTGCTTTTCACAATATATATAAATGACCTAGTAGATAGTGTCAGAAGTTCCATGCGGCTTTTCGCGGATGATGCTGTAGTATGCAGAGAAGTTGCAGCATTAGAAAATTGCAGCGAAATGCAGAAACATCTGCAGCGGATAAGCACTTGGTGCAGGGAGTGGCAACTGACCCTTAACATAGACAAATGTAATGTATTGCGAATACATAGAAAGAAGGATCCTTTATTGTATGATTATATGATAGCAGGACAAACACTGGTAGCAGTTACTTCTGTAAAATATCTGGGAGTATGCGTATGGAACGATTTGAAGTGGAATGATCATATAAAATTAATTGTTGTTAAGGCGAGTGCCAGGTTGAGATTCATTGGGAGAGTCATTAGAAAACATAGTCCATCAACAAAGGAGGTGGCTTACAAAACACTCGTTCGACCTATACTTGAGTATTGCTCATCAGTGTGGGATCCGTACCATGTTGGGTTGACAGAGGAGATACAGAAGATCCAAAGAAGAGCGGTGCGTTTCGTCACAGGGTTATTTTGTAAGAGTGATAGCGTTACGGAGATGTTTAGCAAACTCAAGTGTCAGACTCTGCAAGAGAGGCGCTCTGCATCGCGGTGTAGCTTGCTCGCCAGGTTTCGAGAGGGTGCGTTTCTGGATGAGGTATCGAATATATTGCTTCCCCCTACTTATACCTCCCGAGGAGATCACGAAAGTAAAATTAGAGAGATTCGAGCGTGCACGTAGGCTTTCCGGCAGTCGTTCTTCCCGCGAACCATACAGGACTGGAACAGGAAAGGGAGGTAATGATAGTGGCACGTAAAGTGCCCTCCACCACACACCGTTGGGTGGCTTGCAGAGTATAAATGTAGATGTAGATATAGATGTAGATGTAAGACAAGCTAGTGTTAATACATCTCAGAATCAACAATAATAGCAACATTGGCAATGCATAGTAGTAGAATAGTAACAATATTTTTCGAGTACAGGTCGAGAGTTTATAGATTCGCTTTCTCACATAAAAACGAAAGATTATGATATGTACGGGATTTCAATGATATACAAAGAAATTGTGAAAAATTTACTGCTGAAATGTTAGCAATTAGAGAATCAGTTACCCTTCATATGATCATCGATATCCAGAAGATACTGATCTCAAGATTCCAAAATCGCTTTATAGTTGATGAAAATGCAAGATAGGAAATCAACTACCTCTGTTTCTGTATGTGGTGTAATAAATTCTATTTTTAATTATGACTAATATTATGCGAGGCATTTCACCATAGCCATCATCACTACAAAATATGTAGCCAAGTCAGATGAATATACTCTACATACTGAAGGCTTGCTAATAATAATATACGTAGAGGTAAGCCAGCCGAACGTTCCTCAACCTACCTCCATAACAGTTCCATTAAGCATGAACGACAGCGACCTATTCCATCATAGCAACCTTTCAAAAAGACTTAGGCATCTAGATACTAAGTATTTATTTAATGTATTTATTTAATCGTTATCATTGCGTTATTCCATGCTTTCTAATTTATGTATGTAAAACATTTATGTTTTATGTAACGTTGAAAAAGTGATGTAAGTTTACAACGTCGGCCTTGCACTCGCCTCTCCCGCCTCAGAGATATCGGAAGTGTTCTATTGCAGGGTCTTGCAGCTGCGTACCACAGGGTGTGGGAAGTGGAGTGTGGAGGCGTAGAGTTTCAGCGGTCGTGGGTTCGGTTCCCGGATGCGGGGGAACTGCGCTTTCAGCTATTGGGTTCGCGGCCTGGCGCTTCCTGCAGCTGTACTCGGGGAAAAAATTCTGCAGTGGCAACTCTTCTCTCCAACTTCCTGGTTTCTCATGGACTGTACGAGGTATGCAAATCTTTGTTTTCTGTCATGTTATCAAGCTTCAGTTAGTAGATGCCCAAATCCACAACTCCCTCAGATATCGACCATTTTCTTCTGCGTTGGTGACTATTACAGCGCCATCTATCACAAAGCGAAAAAAGAGGTCCGACTAAAACATTCATATTTCTTTTCGTACTACACGAATATTTAATAAAAATGATGGTTGCCATTTTAAAAAAAACGTAGTTGATATCCGTTTGACCTATGGCAGCGCCATCTAGCGGGCCAGTCATACCACCATCTGGTTTCCTCCCTCAAGCTAGAAAAGATTCGTTCTTTGTAGTTTTTTTCATTTTACGCTTATTTTGTGAGATATTTGGCCTGGTCACGATCGATGGACGACCCTGTATACATAATACGTAAATTCACTTTTATAATATGAATGGATTACGCTGAAAAACCGTTTTATGGAGGATTCAGTGCATCAAAATAAAACTCTGGATTCCTTGTGGATTGGGAATCATGTTTATAATACACGGACGGGAGAAAAGTCGCAAATTCCTTCCCCTCACTCGTACCCGCCAACGGTCCCAACGCCTTCTCCAGAATCACCTTGACCTTTGCGCCGCATTGTGTAACCAATGGCTCTTGAAAATCAATCCTTCCAGACACAGGCAATCATCATAGGTCGTACCACTCGCTCCATGCGGCTCCTGGATTTCTCCCTTATCGTCTGCGCACATCCTGTTCGACTCTCCCCCACCCTCACCTACCTTGGCCTCACCATTGACCGTCACCTCACCTGGATCATTCATCTCCACTCTATCCAATCCAAAACCCACAATCGCCTCAGACTCCTCAAACTCCTCTCTGGCCGGACATGGGGATTGCACCCCTCTACCATCCTCCACACCTATAAGTCCTTAATGCATCCCATCTTCGGTTATGCCAGTCCCACCTGGATATCCGCCCCCCCCCCCAAATTCTATAAGTCCCTCCAGATCCTTGAACATCATGCATTCCACCTCGCTTTCCATATACACCTCCCATTCCCCATGCAGATCCTCTATGATCTCATTCCTTTCCCCCATCTGCTCCTATTCCTCGAACATATCCGCACACTCTACACCTCCCGCCGCCTTGATCCCCCTCACCCCCTCGTTGCTCCTCTCTTCTCCCATCCCCGCCTTTCCATCAACTTCCCCTCCCGGATGACGCCCTCTCTCCCTCCATTTATACCTCCTATCAACTCTGATCCTCACCCCCTTCTCCTTTCCTCTGTCCTTTCCCTGGGCTTCCTCTTCCCCCCCTTCCATCGTGTTTTATTCCCTACCTCCCTTCTCCCCCTCCCCCGAGTCCTTTTATATTCCCTTCCTCTGCCTTCCCCACTCCCTGTCGCAACTGCCCAGCACCCCCCCCCCTCTTATGGGTCCCCTTCATCCATCGGCTCCTTACCCCCCTCCACCCCTTCGTTTTTGCTCTCCTTCCCCACTTTTTATTTTCCCATCATCTGTCCAGTTTCCCCCCACCTGCCCTTGGCTGTGGTATGTCATATTTGCCAACTTTTTAGTGCAGTGTTCAAGTGAATGTTCAGTGTTGTTCGTCTTTCCAAAGTGTTGCGAACAGAAATCATGCTGTCGCTGTGTGTGAATTTTATGTCTCTTGCGAACAGAAACCAGACTGTCGCTGTGTTTTTTAATTGTCTGTCTATTATTTTACCTGTCTGCTTCATATGTATTTTATTAGCATCATCCTCCCTTTGTTTCTATGTTTTACGTTCCACGATTTTTCCGTCATGTTACCGTTTAAAGTCTCCGATTTTATCGCCTGTTTTTATTATTTATTATCTTGATGTTTTTAAAACAAATTCTGTAGGCTGAAGAGCGGCGTACTAAGCTGCTGCCAGCCCGCCCCCTTTGGAGGGAATCGAAACTCAATAAAGGAAGAAAACAGTCGCAACACTAAAAAATAATTAGGAGAACCATATTTAAGAGTGCACGGTTAAGGTATAAATGTAACTATCTGGATTATTATCAACAATAAAACAAAATCATTTTAGGTTTATGTTTATTAACACAAAATCTATAGGTTCAGAAAACTATAGCAGCAGAAAGGTAATATTTTTATTGAACTTTTCAAAAATAAAGAAAAAACGGGAAATGCGCAGTCTTTCGTTCACCTGTGCTTTAAGAGTACACAAAATATGCCCAAAGAGTACGCATTTAGCAAATGTCACTAATGAAAGAAATAAGGCCCTCAGATGAAGATCACTGTTCGTGAAACAAGTTCCCACACTCAATACACTGAGTCCAGTTCTCTGGAAATGACAAAATCTATGTTCTCTACTCGCAGCTTTCAGGCATTTTGTTGAAGCTAAATTCTTCATACCAAGGGAGTGGCAAAGATTCTTTGATTTCTCCATTTTCAATCCGTTGTCTGGGGTCACTGAGCAGCTGTCCAGCTTAGATGACCTTCCTGTCGGATTTTCGTATTTAATTTGGAGTCATTCAGGAAAACCACCTATGCTTCTGACTCCACATCGCACTCAAGAGCTACGAGGTTGCAGTTGTGCACTAAAGAGACACCGAGCGAGGTAGTGCAGTGTACTGGCATTCAGGAGGATGACGGTTCAAACCCTCATCCGGCTACCCAGATTTAGGTTTTCCATGATTTCCCTATATCGCTTCAGCCAAATGCCGATATGGTTCCTTTGAAAGGGCACGGCCGACTTCCTTCCCCAACCTTCCCAAATCCGATGGGACCAATGATCTCGCTGTTTGGTGCCCTCCCCCAGATCAACCAACCAACCCTAAAGAGAAATTTATATGTGCGCTCTTCCGTATAGAAACAGTGATTCCAAGCGAAGTCGACAGATGGCAGCACACGTCACATTCGCAAAACGTGTGAATGCAGTGTGGTAGATTGCAAGCCAGCTTTTCAAAATGCAATCAAGAATTAAAATGTGAAATACTGGTGTGTTAATAATCGGTGTAGCGACCAGAATGTAGAATTGCTCGTGTATTCTGTGTATAACTTATGCAACAGGGTACTGGAACTACATGAATGTAGTTGAAAAGTGATTCTTATCTGTTTCACTTCAGAAACAGATGACTTCTTCACACAACTCCTGCGAGGTGTTTCTGATACCACTCTGGACACAACTACGTCAGTGGCGAGCTGATCAGTTTAGTCAGCATGATAACGACGCTTTGTCATCTTTCCATTCTAAAGCTGAATTACGAATTCATTTGATGAGTTTTGTCAACTGTCAGGAAGACAACTGCGCTCTTTTTGGAACTGCGCACTCTTCGATACATTTACCCTAACGTAGCTTAAAGAAATTTTGGGAATAAATTTGTCTAGGTAACATATTTAAGTAATTAACAATGCAACATCAATGGTTAATTCAAATGAGAGGCAAACGATTGGAAATGTGAAATGCTGGTACATTAATAATCGGTGTAGCGACCACAATGTTGAATGCAACATGCAGACTGGAAAGCGTTGTGTTCTACAGGTGCCGGATGTCAGTTTGTGGGATGGAGTTCCACGCTTGTCACTCTTGGTCGGCGAATACAGGGAGGGTTAATGCTGTTTGTAGATGACGCCGGAGTTGTCGTCCGGTGGTGTCGCACATGTGCTCCAATGGAGACGTATCTGGTTATCCAGCAGGCCAAGACAACATGTCGACACTCTGCAGAACATGTTGGGTTACAACAGTGGTATGTGGGTGAGCGTTATCCTGTTGGAAACACCCCCTGGAATGCTGTTCATGAATGACAGCACGGAAGGTCTAATCACCATACTGACGTACAGATGCGCTGTCAAGGTGTGTGGAATAACCAGAAGTGTGTTCCTACTATCATACCAATTTGCATCCCAGACCATAACTCCAGGTGTAGTTCCAGTCTGTCTAGCACATGCAGACAGGTTTGTTGCAGGCCCTCAACTGACCCCTTTCTCACCAACCAGTGGTATCGAGGCTGAACCAAATTTCATCATATAAGACAACTGACCTCCACCCTGCCCTATAATGCCGTCTTGCATGATAACAATTAAGTCGCAAAAGGCGGTAGTTTGGGGTTAGTGGAATGCACGCTATAAGGTGTCTAGTTCGGAGCTGTTCTTGAGTAACGGAGTTGTAACAGTTCGTTGTTTCACTGTGGTGCAAAATACTGCTGAAATTGCTGCTGCAGATGCAGTACGATGCGGCGTAGCCAGACGCCAAACACCATGGTCTTTCCTCCCGGTAGCCTGGTCTTCTTTCGACCGTATATTTTCGTGACCACCGCCAGCAATCGTGCACAGTGGCCACATTGCTGCCAAGTCTTTCTACAATATTGCAGAAGGAGCATCCAGATTCTTGTAGCCCTATTGCACGACCGCGTTCAGACTCAGCGCGTTATTGATAATGGGGTCTTCGTCGTCTTAAAGGCATTCTTGACTAACATCAAATCACAATGTCCAATCTCAAACGTAAGCAGTTGACGCTCACGATCTGTGACAGCGTGCATTTAAAGCAAACCTGATTTGCATCCTCATAGAGGCGCTACTAGCGGCACTCTTACATGACTGGAGCGAAATTTGAACAGACATCATATTTCAGATGTAGAAATACGTCTAAGAACTCCTTCTTTGTGAAGTGATTTTTTCGTCAGTGTATAAATATAGCTAGACTTCATATCACATAGGAGACAGAATGTCTTCTGTTATGTAGTTGATGCAGCGTGAATTGATGCTACAAGAAACACAATAAAATTTTGCACTGACACCCTACGAGAACTCTCATTTGCGTAAGTGTATAATTTTCCCGTAAAATATGGATGACATGGGCTTAAAAGGGCTAAAAACATACGAAACGAAGTGCCATAGTTAAAAACAGAACATGATATGTAGATTTTCAAAGAGGCTTTAATCACGTTTTTTAAATTTTTACTTTACATTCGATATTGATCTAATTAAAAATGTGTTTTCAATGTCCCATATTGCAACCAGAGTTTTTAACTTCATTTTTATCCAGAGAAAACTCCCTCTACCAGTATAAAAAAGTCTCACAGAAAAATATGACATCAGAAATGTTATTTGTTTCAGTGTTCTATGCAGAGCTTGTAGTTTTAAATAATTTTCATCCATATAACGGGATTTCTAGGACACCTTGATGTGTATAGTGATAGCTGCAGCAAAGAATACAGGTACAAGAAACACTTTATTGCTGTTTGTACAGATAATGCTTTGAAGCAATAACTGAACAACTAGCACTGAAACTGTTACAAGGACTTAGAGATCTCACTAGTCATTTAACAAGACGGGTGATACGACTAAGACAACTTGATTTCGAGGTAGTATATCGACCATGCAAATTACATGGAAATGTAGACAGTCTCTGTAGTAAAATAAGTATTGTGCCTGTGTAGACATGAAACAAGAAGACAAGATGTGGATTACACATAGTGGTACCAGCGAAATTGTGAAATAAGGCATTGAGGTAGGTGCATGGCTCCATTCTAGCCAGACAGGCTACAGAATGCAGTGTGCAAAATTAGTGATGGATGACATGTAAACAAGATATAGACATTATGTCAAAATTCGTATCCAATGTATGCAAAGAGCTGAAATAAGTTGTCAAACATATTTTACAAAGGTTACAGTAGCAGATAAATCATTTCAAATGATTGGCATGGACATATTCGGACCATTTGCTCAAATACCAGCAGGGAACCATCATGTGCTAATGATAATTGATCATTATTTGTGTTTTGTTCCTGTGATAGCAATATCTGAGCAGCAGGCAGAAATAGTGGTACAAGCAATGGTTAACTGTTGGATACTTAAGTCTGGAACACTGTGGCATGTGGTGTAATTTAGTGTGTTGTGTTGTACATGTTCAGCAAGACTACAATCAGTTATTTATTATTAATCTAAAATGAGGTTTTATTTAATCACTGCTTTTCCCGACTAATGATTGTTCTTTTGCTAAAGAAATCTCCACCCGGGAGCGTGTAGCAATGTTGTCTGTCAAGCAGTGTAAATGTCACTAAGTTCATTCACAAAAGTAATCATATATAACCAGCACACAAGCTAAATGTATGATAAGTAATCTGAACTAAACAAGAGTCATGACTTTTAGTAATTTCAGTGCTGTTGTTTAAAAGACTCTTTGCTAGTTTATCGAATTTATCGCTACTGTTATTTGAGGTGGCAACACTTTTCTTTAAACAAAATGAACAGTTTTGTCACGCAATACCACACAAACACAGCACTAATGTATTTTCCTGTCAAATATTTCATAAAAGTTGTTATGAAATAATGAAGCTTCATACATCAGCAGATAAGAATTTATGTGTAAGATTCTGTTTGCATTCATAGATGTTCAATGTATTCACAGTGTAACTGGAATTCATTACCTTAGAGTGGGTCCTCGGCCACCAATACACAGTTATTATCGCAATCATGACCAACAGCATTTATGTCTGTATAGAAAATCAATTTAAAACTGCCGCTGCATTATTTCACTAAGGTGGCGGCTAACATAAGAGAATCACTTATCGATTCTGGTTCAGGCTATGTTTTACTCCTAATAAATAATATATATATTACGTCTTCTCGCACCATCACTGCATGCATTAACATTTGAAAATTTTTCTCAATGTTACAAGAATTAATATTCACCATTTACTAATAAACTGCTCTGTAGATCAATAGCGCTAATGGCTGTACTCCTTTGTAGCTGGCCAGAAAACTTAACGTTTATATAAGACGAGAATTACAATGAAATAAAACTCCAATCGAAGAAAATTCATTTCAATAACATATAAACTCTATTTTCAAATATCGTTTAGCAACATCATATAGCTTTTTACAGACCTCTGTGTTACGAGACGTCAGTCACATCCTATGAGTACAACAGTTCAAACATGAAGAAGGATTTTTTTTTACAAAAATCATAGCTAACAAAATATTGAGATTTTCATTGTATTTTTACATGGGTATTGTCTGAGATATTATTTTTTACAAATGCTAAATTATGTCATTGACAATAATTATTTATTTTCTTAACTATGAAGTCCTTTTTATTAGTGTTACAGGAATAGGATCAAATTTCAGTCACATTCCACATACAATACTGTCGTATTATTTTGAATGAAATATAGGTGTGGATATTACAACACCTTAGACAGTTGCGCCAATTAGTATGCATTAAGAACCTTTGAAACAGTACATTACACCTGCAGATAAGTGGACGATCTGAAAGAGTTCTCCAGACAACGGGAAAAACGTTGAGTTACTGTGTTAATAGTAATCACAATGATTAGGTCGAACTACTCCATTATATAGTAGTGATGCATAACTAGAAAATGAATTAAGAGTACAGGCTTATCCCTAGATGAGGCCATGATATTCTGTACAATCCCTTTTTACATTATCTAAAAGTAGCTCCATTGATATGTGGCCATAATTTGCAGCATCAGTAAAAATTTCTCAAAATGGTTAAAAAAATATGGCACCTGGTTAAAAACTGGATAGTGCAGTCTTGGAGGAACAGGAAAATACGCATAATAAAAAAGCAACATTACAAAAATTTCATGTCAGACAATGGATTATGCTATTCAATCAATGTGTACCAAAGAGAAAAGTGAAAAAAATTGTTACACATTATCAAGGACCCCACCAAGTGATATAAATGATACCACTGTTAATGTTAAATTATAGTTTCCAATACTTGTTACAATGGTCCATGTAAATCTCACCCACCCTTTTACAGTAATTCCAGAGATGCTACGTCAATTTCTGGCAGCACCTTCAGAAGACAGGAGAGGAGAACACGGGGAAAACGGAAAGAAGGATAAAATTGGGGAAGAGTAGCACTAATTTCCTACAGCTATTCCTACACATTACTATGCACTTAGGCCACGAGCAGGAATAATAAAGTAACAAAAGAATTTCCTGTCACTTTGGGGCACTGTATAATTCTACCTCAGAACAAGAGGGAACAGTTACAGTGCCAAGCATTGAGCTCAGGGTGAAAGGGAGAAAGAACTCGGAAAGCCTCATTGTAAAACGTCTGCTGTGCTGCTGTAGGGTGGCAGAAGCCCTCAAGGTACGTTCTCTAACAAGGGGCGTATTGTTCACGTGACAACCAGAGGTAATGATGTCTAATCATCAGTAGACCCTAAGGTTGTATTGTTAAGTTTGAGCAATGGACGACGAAATACGGCGGATAGAAAACTCTTTTGGCAAACTACAACTCATGATGAAAAATCAAACAAGATTCAACGATACACAGGGAGAATAAGTTGCTACACTCAGCTTTTACATAGTTACAGACGCAACTACACAAAGCTATGGAGCTAGTTAAACGAGTGTGACAAAAAAGGCATGGGATAGATGCAGACAGTCGAATCCTGAAAATCGTTTCTGACATAGCCAACGCAGAGCACTCAGAAAAGATCAATAAGGCATTTCAGCAAGTACAAGCGGATGTAGAAGGCAAACAGGGAACACTAGACTCACAATCGCAGCTCATCAGTTTTGAAATGGGCGAAGTTAACAATACCAGACAGCTAAACTTCTTGGCTGTAACGCTGATGTCCAATGTTCCATTATCGCCAGATACCATTAACCATGACTTTGACATACTTAGGAACTGCTTGGATAATGTACACTCCCAGTTAACAATTGCAAAGCTGGCCCGCTATCAATACACTTATATAAACCAGTGAACTACTAGAAGCCCATTTACATGCTGTTCTCAGTCGTTGAACGCCTCACTCCGGATCAATTCCTGGAAGTGCTGCTTGAGATTCAAGCGGAATTACCTGCACTGTTACAGTTATTAATAGAAGTGGGTGAAGAATTTTTATAGCTCTTCTATCTTATGGCCACTTTCACTAGTAGATGAAGGGTACCAGGCTGAAAATTCCGTTACAGATACCATTTAATTCCAGAAACGGGAGATTTGAGGGTTACACCATCTATATGTTCCTAGTAGCTTGGGAAGCCCTGCAGAAGTTTGTGCATTAGGAAGTACATGAAATACTACTGGTGATCCAGAACAGAAAATCCTCTGCCCTGCTCTCCACGCCAGATTTACTGCACTGAGAGCCAGGCCAATCACCCTCTGGTCTACTCAACCAATACATACTAGCCCTAAATTGTGTGAGTTCACTTTGCTTTGCTCCCAGAAATATATGACGGAAACGCTACAGGGATTATCACAGGTACAGTAAAATTTTTCCAAAGGACATGAAAGCAATGGTCATTGGCCATGGCAAACCCAGTGGTCATTATTTTTACTTAATAAGAGGAAGGGCATAACAGTGGTGCGCAGTGTGTAGAACTACAGGGTCAAAAATGATAGATCAGTGGCAACCGTTCCGACAGTTCTGGACCAACGTTCTGATTGTGTACCACCGTCACTGGAAACCCACTCTAAACAACAGCGACACATTAATTTGCCTACCCTACCTATGCTTTGAGATCCTACTTGCAGAAAACCTGACACACTTGATAACACATTAGACCTGACTCCACTCGCCTCTAGATTATATATTGTAACACCCCACCTGTCACTTATCTGGTTTTGGTGTGTGTTCACCCCAGGTAATTGACTAACAGATCAACAGAGAGCGCAAAACTGCCGCAATGTCGGATAATACAAAAAAAGTAATAAGGCCCTGTGACTCCGGATTGAACTGCGGTGGCAGTGTTGACATTAATTGGTTCAGAATTGATCCCTTTTAATTAAAAAGGGTTGCACATTGAAGTTATATTCAGCTATTGAACACCAGATGCAAATGTTGAACATAAAATTAAGAAAGTGACTTGGGATTTTAACTACTTGATTGAAAACAGATGCAGTCGATTAGCACAGATTTATTTTACCTCACGACCTTCAATCATCGTATTACATTACTCTCCTAACAGGCAGTGGTAATAAATTGCGTTTGCGTGGAGTAAAGCGCGATGAATCAAAAGTAATTCCTATCGACTGACCCAGGCATAATGCGAAGTGCGAGAAGAATTCTACAATACAAGGCCCACAAAACCCTCGTGGAAACTTTGCTGATGTGATCCAACAAATTAATCAGTGGCCGGAGCGGGAGCAATATCACCGAATTCAGCATGGCTGAGCGGTGTCGTTGTGCGGACGTCGGCCGACCTTGTGGTGCTGCAAGGCTGCGCTTGTCTATTCACTCCTAGCTAACTTGCTCAGTACATAGCTGAACCAAAACTTCCTATCTCCAAGCTCAATCATTCCATTTGCTAAGTCCTAAACAGCAGAGATGCTCACTCTTTCTCAGACAAGCTGAGCAAAGAACGCCACATCCGCACTCCAGGCAAGCTGGGAACGGAAGACCGCTACGGAGACTTCTCCCAGTCCGCTTTTTGCCTCGGTTTCCCCTCCAGCAAAATCACTTACGCCAATTGCAGCGCAAGTCATGTTAATTATGTGTCCCTTCCCAATGCTGACCAATGCCTGCTCTGGGAAGTGAACAAATTCCCACAAAATTTCCCTTCCTCTCAACTTCTGCTATTTAGCTCCTCCCAGGTCACCCATCAAGGTTAGCGTCTGCACAAACACCAATTTTTCCAGAATTCTGACTCCCAGGAGAATACTTCAAATTCCTTGGTCCTATGTTCCCACCGGAGGCTGGCGTATTTCATTCTGTCACTTTTCACCTGATTTACTTCAGACTCTGCGCACCATGAATTCAGCATGAAGTTGCTATAGTCACGAACACACATATTTTGGCCTCTGTTGACCGCTCCACCATAGCTTTTCACTGAAAAGCTGTCACACAACAGTAAAAATTGCTTTTGGTAATCTGAAAAATAGTTAACTTGACCAGAGGTCAATAAATCCTTTAGTTTTTAAAAAGCTATATTTTGCAGATTACTGAAATTTTACTACTTCCAAACTGGCTGTCAGTGCACTACCTGATATATTTACCTCTTTGAAACTAAATTTATCACTGTTGATAGATACATCATTGCTTCCTTCAGTTTCTTGTACACAGGACAAGTAACATTGTTTAAAAAATTGTGCTTTATCTAATTCGTCATTCTCAGGTAAAGTCTCAACTATACACAGAGAGATAACAGCAGATCAGCTCCTACATCATCCCGGATTAATTTTCCACTGCCATTTGGTTTGATATCCTGTGAGTTGTATATAAGGGACCTTGCACATAGTTTAAGCAGCTGACACTGGCCTAGGTATGATCCTTGAAACATTAATGGTTTACCAGCCATAAAACTGAGATGCGATGATGTTCCATCCAGTTCTACTATATGCCATTCTGAGTCAACTTCTGCGTGATGTACAAACTGGAAATATAAACTGAGTATGACTTTGTAGCCACTGTTAACCACAAGGAGAACTTCTACACTACGCCATAAGTCACTTCCACCCTCCCCCGTCCCTCCCCTCACTATGGAACTTACCACTGTCGAATCGAGAGAATCAACACGACCCCACCTGCACTGCTTAATCTCCATCATGGCCGTTTTAATTCTACCTCACAAAGCATAACATTATTTGCCACCATCACTTGAGGTCCAGTATTTAATAAGAATCTGCACAGCTTTCCCTTCACATAACAGTTCAGAAAAACGTCTGCCACTCAGTGAGCACAGAGGTGACCTGTGCCAACTCTCGCTGGAACGTTGTATAGCGGTCACACTGCCCCTGGCTCCATTTAATGGCAAGGTAAAAAGTCCACACTGTGACTGCCTTCCCTGTCTCTGTGGAATTTTCTTCGTACAATTTCACTCGGGATGACCAAAACATTTACATATCCAACACTGTTCCTCTCTGCTATTACGCTTCATACAGCCAATTCGACCACATCTAAAACTTTTGATATTTGTATTAAATGGTATCACTTTCTTTCCCCCCTGTTTGATGATCACATCAGTTTCAGCTAGAGCTGCTATGGTTTCTACTGCTTTATTCAGAGAATTCCGCACAAATGCTACCTTACGTTTCTGGTGACACCACATAAATACGCATCAAGCACGCTCTTTTCAGCTTCATGTAATGTAGCTTTATGAGCATTATCATCTTCAGTGACCTCATGTGTATTGATATTAATATCGTGACTGCATTCAACAAGATTCTCTACAAATTCCCCATGTTTCTGAAATATCTCGCTAGGCTGCTCACAGTAGTATCACGACGTAGTTTTCCGCCTGTAACTCACTAACAACACTTCCCTCAATACATCAAATAATTGTGCCTCCCTTAATTTCTGATGGAAAATGCTGACCAGCACAGACTGGATGTCATATTACTGCCCAACTGTTCGACCACGATGTGATGATCTGAGAGTGTTTAAATGCAGCTGCTATGGGCTGTCTTCGCAGAAGTGACCACGTTTATGTGTTGCGTGGAAATATCTCGAACAGAGGTCAGTGACGGAAGTTCTGCTGCTGTCCCATGAAAGTTGGTCAAATTGTAGATTCTTAGTGAAGGCTAGTCAACTCCCAGGTTGTTGACACACGGGACTGGTGTATGGAAGCGGCTTGCTTTTACTGAGCTGCAAAAGTAACATCAGGACAACGTGCCTTTTGCCACGTAACATTAGTAAGACGCATCAACTGAAATAATTAAAATGCAGTGAACACGTTAGGTAACTGAACATCAATCCCAAAATCTACTATAAATTAAACTATTTAAGCAGTGCGCAGCAGGAAAATCCTCCAGTGGCACGACTTGGTTGACAAATGTCATCATAATTCACTCAATTTGCACGAAATATTTATGCATTGTATACATAAATCCTTCTCGTGAATCAGTCTATTAGTGGAAGCAGTATGAAAATCGCTGCAGTACCTCCTGTGATTAACCTTCACATACAGACAAAACATTATTGTAATATGTGTAGATGAAAGTACCACGCCAGGTTTCAGTGTCTGTATGTGAAGCTTTATCTGAGTAACTACTGTAGGAATTTTGATACAGTTTCCACTAATAGATACACTACTGACCATTAAAATTGCTACACTAAGAACTGCAAATTATATACGGGTATTCATTGGACACATATATTATACTAGACCTGACAGGTGATTACATTCTCACGGAATTTGGGTGCATAGATCTTGAGAAATCAGTACCCAGAACAACCACCTCTGGCCGTAATAACGGCCTTGATACGCCTGGGCATTGAGTCACACAGCTTGGATGGCGTGTACAGGTACAGCTGCCCATGCAGCTTCAACACGATACCACAGTTCATCAAGAGTAGTGACTGGCGTATTGCGACGAGCCAGTTGCTCGGCCACCATTGACCAGATGATTTTAGTTGGTGAGAGATCTGGAGAATGTGCTGGCCAGGGCAGCAGTCGAACATTTTCTGTATCCAGAAAGGCCCGTACAGGACCTGCAACATGCGGTCGTGCATTATCCTGCTGAAATGTAAGGTTTTGCAGGGATCGAATAAAGGGTAGAGCCACGGGTCGTAACATATCTGAAATGTAACGTCCACTGTTCAAAGTACCGTCAATGCGAGCAAGAGGTGACCGAGACATGTAACCAATGGCACCCCATACCATCACGCCGGGTGATACGCCAGTATGGCGATGACGAATACACGCTTCCAATGTGCGTTCACCGTGATGTCACCAAACACGGATGCGACCATCATGATGCTGTAAACAGAACCTGGATTCATCCAAAAAATGACGTTTTGCCATTCGCGCACCCAGGTTCGTCGTTGAGTACACCATCGCAGGCGCTCCTGTCTGCGATGCAACGTGAAGGGTAATAACAGCCGTGGTCTCCGAGCTGATAGTCCAAGCTGCTGCAAACGTCGTCGAACTGTTCCTGCAGATGGTTGTTGTCTTGTTAACGTCCCCATCTGTTGACTCAGAGATCGAGACATGGCTGCACGATCCGTTACAGCCATGCGGATAAGATGCCTGTCATCTCGACTGCTAGTGATACGAGGCCGTTGGGATCCAGTACGGCGCTCCGTATTACCCTCCTGAACCCATCGATTCCGTATTCTGCTAACAGTCATTGGATCTCGACGAACGCGAGCAGCAATGTCGCGATACGATAAACCGCAATCGCGATAGGCTACAATCCGACCTTTATCAAAGTCGGAAACGTGATGGTACGCATTTCTCCTCCTTACACGAGGCTTCACAACAACGTTTCACCAGGCAACGCCGGTCCACTTCCGTTTGTGTATGAGAAATCGGATGGAAACTTCCCTCATGTCAGCACGGTGTAGGTGTCGTCACCGGCGCCAACCTTGTGTGAATGCTCTGAAAAGCTAATCATTTGCATATCACAGTATCTTCCTCCTGTCGGTTAAAGTTCGCGTCTGTGCACGGCATCTTTGTGGTGTAGCAAGTTTAATGGCCAGTAGCGTAGGTTGTTTCACGAGCTAGGTTCGTGTGTACAATTTATTACCACTGCGCCAGACAAATCGTCCGTTATTTAAGTTCAGGCGAGAATGAGGCAGAAATTACCTCAAGGCCTGGTATCTCGTTCTCTTCGAGTAGTCCATAGCAACCAATCTCTTCGCAGAGGCGAGAGTGGTCCTTTTTTGTGATGGTCACCATTCAAGTGTGGGCATGGAGAGGATAAACATCTCTTTAAAAAATTTGCTCTGATGAGGCCCTTTAGTAGCATTCCGTTGCACTACAGATGTCAGCCACTGTGACACACTCTTCTGAGAGGACGTGGCCTCCCTCTTGATGGAGTGACTTATCGTTCGCACAACGCCAGTCATCACAGACAGCACGGGGCGTGGGTGGTTGACGTTTGCGAAGTTAGCAGGAGGAGGATGGGAGGGGAGGTGAGGGGAGGGGTGGGGAGGGGAGGGGAGAGGCTCGCGTGCTGACGCGATTGAGATTAATGATGGCTGCGGCAGGCGGTGGGCACCTCTACCGGACACCCGCCGACTCCTGACAACTCAATGCAGCCGCTCGCTTTTTATATCAGTGGCGAATCCATTACCGCAGCCTCCTCTGCTAGACAATTTCTACCGCAGTGGTAACTGAACTTTTTACTCCTGCTCACTTCAGCTACTAACTGGACACTTGTTGCACAATGAGAACAGCACATAGAGTGCACACAGTCCTGCAGTTTGTATTTTGCGATCCTGTCAGAGCTTCACGGCACAGTTGTTTTCTCCGAATTCTCTCGTGCTGAAGTATTGCCACTGACGTTTTTACGCTATCCTTGTGTTCTTAAACTCTATGGAGGATATAGCTGTTTGTTCCCTCTCAAAACAATGTTTCCTGAGAAATATGGCGCGTACTTCAATGCGAGATGCTTTTAATAATTTCCGCAACGAAAATCTGTCTCGAAATCTGGCAGAAAACCCAAAGAAATTCTGGTCATACATAAAGCACACCAGTGGCAAGACACAATCAATACCTTCACTGCGCGATAACAACGGTGAAGTCACTGATGACAGTGCCACTGAAGCAGAGTTATTAAACACGGTTTTCCGAAACTCCTTCACCAAAGAAGACGAAGTAAATATTCCTGAATTCCAATCAATAACTGCCAAGAGGAGAAACATAGGAGTAGATATCCTCGGTGTAACAAAGCAGCTTAAATCAGTTAATAAAGGCAAGGCCTCCGGTCCAGATTGTATAGCAGTCAGTTTCCTCTCAGAGTATGCTGATAAAATAGCTCCATAATTGGCAATTATATATAACCACTCGCTCACAGAAAGATACGTACCTAAAGACGGGAAAATTGCTCATGTCACACCAATACCCAAAAAGGGAAGTAGGAGTAATCCGCTGAATTACACGCCTATATCACTAACGTCGATTTGCAGTAGTGTTTTAGAACATATACTATATTCGAACATTATGAAGTACCTCGAAGAAAACAATTTATTGGCATATAGTCAGAGCGGATTCAGAAAATATCGATCTTGTGAAACACAACTAGCTCTTTATACTCGTGAAGTAATAAGTACTATCAACAGAGGATTTCAAATTGATTCCATATTTTTAGATTTCCAGAAGGCTTTCGACACCGTTCCTCACAAGCATCTTCTAATTAAACTGCGTGCCTACGTAGTATCGCCTCAGTTGTGGGACTGGATTCGTGATTTCCTGTCAGAAAGATCACAGTTCGTAGTAATAGACGGAAAGTCATCGAGTAAAACAGAAGTAATATTCGGAGTTCCCCAAGGAAGTGTTATAGGTCCTCTACTGTTCCTGATCTATATTAACGACATAGGAGACAATCTGAGTAGGCGTCTTAGATTGTTTGCAGATGATGCTGTCATTTACCGTTTTGTAAAGTCATCAGATGATCAAAACGACTTGCAAAATGATTTAGATAAGATATCTGTATGGTGCAAAAAGAGGCAATTGACCCTGAAGAAAGAAAAGTGCGAAGTTATTCACATGAGTACTGAAAGGAATCAGCTAAATTTCGCTTACGCGATAAGTCACACAAAGCTGAAGGCTGTAAATTCAACTAAATACTTAGGGATTACAATTACAAATAACCTAAATTGGAACGATCACATAGATAATATTGTGGGTAGAGCAAACCAAAGACTGCGACTCATTGGCAGAACACTTAGAATGTGCAATAGGTCTACCAAAGAGACTGCTTACACTACGCTTGTCCGCCATATTCTCGGGTACTACTGTGCGGTGTGGGATCCGCATCAGGTGGGACTGACGGATGACATCGAAAAAGTACAAAGAAGGGCAGCTCGTTTTGTATTATCGCGAAATAGAGGAGATGGTGTCACAGACATGACACCTGAATTGGAGTGGCAATCGTTAACGCAAAGGCGTGTTTCGTTGCGACGGGATCTTCTCGTGAAAATTCAATCACCAGTTTTCTCCTCCGATTGCGGAAACATGCTGTTAGCACCCACCTACATAGGGAGAAATGATCATCACGATAAAATAAGAGAAATCAGGGATGGCACGGAAAACTTTGAGTGCTCGTTTTTCCCAAGTGCCGTTCGAGAGTGGACCGGTAGAGAGACAACATGAAGGTGGTTCATTGAACCCTCTGCCAGGCACTTTATTGTGAATAGCAGAGTAATCACGTAGATGTATATGAATTTTCTCGTCAACTATCCAGACGTTTTCATGTAGGCTAGTTCATCTTTTACTAACAGACGTTTTTGATCCCTTTGTATTGCCTATATGTCTATTTTAATGGAAAATGTTTTTTCTTTGACAACTTTATTGCATATCCCCCCCTCTATCCCCCGCCAAAGGCGCAGGTTCACAAGGGGGCTCTGTAAACCCGAGCTAAAAAAAAGTAAAATATAAATAGGAAAGACGATTTCAGAATTAACGGGAAAAAGCACACATAGCCTTTTCCTCTGCCCGGGACTGTAAACGGATCGGACGCTGTTCTCCTCGAGTCATTTCGTACAAGGAGCAGCGTTAAGGAAATGACTACTACCAGATAGGCGGCACGTGGTTTATGCGTCAGCAGTGCGCTTGGTTCATACAGCTGCCGCCTACACAGTCAGCTCATGTTCAACAATGGAGCTTTTCGCTACGGTATTCTTGGATCTGAAAGATTAGCGAGCGGGTGCTGAAATATATACTTCTGTCTCTACGCTGTTCATTTTTGGAGCAGAACCTACTGAGAGGCACCCACTTGCCTTTCTCATACTGTGGCATCAAGTAGTCAGGCCTGCAAGATGAGTGGATTGCCAAGCGAGTGGATTCTTCCTTAATTTATCGAGCAACATGAATTCTCGTATCTTACTATTTAGTTACAAATTATCCTCCTGCATGAATAATACGCAACGGAAACACGCATCTGACTATCAGTGATTTATAGAACTCTGACTGCACACAACGCACTGGCAATACCACATTTACTTTTTTGTCTTTGATTTAACGGCTTTTATATAAATTCGGGACATTATGACAAGATACAATTTAATGAAAAAGGCCACCAATCTCTTTCTGTTCACTATCTGATTTATTCCTAAACACACAAATTCTACAACCTACAACAAAATCACATGAGAAATTCCGCCCAGTGGGCATGGCTTTACATTAGTGAATCTCTATACTATGGTCTCGTAATCTATTTACCGCAACAGTGCACTCCCTGGATCGGATGGTGGATCTTTTATTATACCTCACACTCCGCCTCTCACAATCATCCTCACGAAACTTTCCTCCAGATCGAGCGATACAGAAGGAACAGGCATACCCACAAATCTTTCTAAACTACCTTGCTACCCCCATGCAAAACACACATACCCAAATTACATGACATATACAACACAACAATATGAAATACAACACAAAGAACTGTTACAACATCATCACTTTCCGCTTTCCCACTTCAATCAATATCTATCCCAGTTTCAAACGACACTGCCCCACTTTGTAATTCTACTTTCCTACTGTGAACTCTGGAGATAAACGCACGTCTTCCTGTGCAATGCAACCCAAGTGGCGTTGCTGGAAAAACGGCCGACTCACCTTCATTCTCTCTCAGAGTTTAAATTTAGCGTCACACGGAATGATATTTCTTAAATACTTCAACTTATGATACACACGCTATTTCTTAAATATTTCAGCTTATTGTACACACGCTATTAATTCTTAAACATTTCAGCTTATTGTACACACGCTAGTATCTCAACTTATAACTACACGTGGGCTCATTGTGACCGTTGGTTTACTACAATCCCCTTAAAATTACCTGCCTCACTTTGTAATTTTCCCCACAAAAGTTCCTGGGAAAGAGAAATGATTAGTTCAAACTACTCTTAAATATTCCACATCCATACCATGCCTCCACACTTTCATTACGGAGCACAACAAAAAAACAGGTCTTTACAGCAGAAGGTTCAGCGCCAGAGTGCCGAAACATGGCCGTATTCCGGTTCTCTCGCACCTCTGTCGAAGTGGGAGAAGCACCTTGCTACCTTATTGGTCAGCCACCTTTCAGACGCTCAAAGCTCTGGTAACTTCCATCTCTTTGGTCTCACCAAAGGTAGCCAAAGGATCGACTCAAAGATGATCATATATTCCGATTCACTATCTGTGGTTAGCAGACGACCATACATTCATTCATTTCACAGATCTCACCAAACTGGATGTAGGGATTTATTTTGAGGGAGTGCACATGTGATCAATTAAATAAATAAATTGTCATTCTTTCCCACACTGATATCCGGCTTCGCTGTATTAATTGAAATTGAGTTACTTTTACACAAAAAATGTGTTGTTCTGACAAGAATTTCGTACCTATTTTCAATGTTGGGCGGTACTGTACCCTTTCACTACAACCAGCTGAGAGACAGAAGTGATGACACTTTCTATAAGACCTGACCATCATTTTGCAGGACAAAGCTCAAGCACGTACAGTGCAAGCTATTACTGATTTGTTTGACTTATGGGGCTGCTAAGCGCTATACCACCTACTGCACTCCCCTGACTTAAGCCCTCGTGAGTTCAACTCGATTTCTAAACTGAAGGAAACACTTCACGGCATTCGCTTCAGAACTGCTACAAATTCGTCGGGAACTGTCAACACAACTGACACTTCTAAGAGTATCCTAAGACTTCCAGATCGCTGTCAACGGGTTATACAAAATGCTGGTGACTACTTTGAAGGTCAGTAAAACTTTGAATCACGTATCTATTTTGTATGAGCTGTAAATAAGTAGTTGCCACTATTAAAGTTCCAACCCTCGTATGTATGCTGTTCGACCGGGGGCTCCAGAGTTTTGCAGGTTACTGGGTATCGAGGACTACGGCGAAACTGTTACCCTAGAGTGCTTCAAAGTATTTGATAGAGTAGTAATGCGAAACATACACTCCTGGAAATGGAAAAAAGAACACATTGACACCGGTGTGTCAGACCCACCATACTTGCTCCGGACACTGCGAGAGGGCTGTACAAGCAATGATCACACGCACGGCACAGCGGACACGCCAGGAACCGCGGTGTTGGCCGTCGAATGGCGCTAGCTGCGCAGCATTTGTGCACCGCCGCCGTCAGTGTCAGCCAGTTTGCCGTGGCATACGGAGCTCCATCGCAGTCTTTAACACTGGTAGCATGCCGCGACAGCGTGGACGTGAACCGTATGTGCAGTTGACGGACTTTGAGCGAGGGCGTATAGTGGGCATGCGGGAGGCCGGGTGGACGTACCGCCGAATTGCTCAACACGTGGGGCGTGAGGTCTCCACAGTACATCGATGTTGTCGCCAGTGGTCGGCGGAAGGTGCACGTGCCCGTCGACCTGGGACCGGACCGCAGTGACGCACGGATGCACGCCAAGACCGTAGGATCCTACGCAGTGCCGTAGGGGACCGCACCGCCACTTCCCAGCAAATTAGGGACACTGTTGCTCCTGGGGTATCGGCGAGGACCATTCGCAACCGTCTCCATGAAGCTGGGCTACGGTCCCGCACACCGTTAGGCCGTCTTCCGCTCACGCCCCAACATCGTGCAGCCCGCCTCCAGTGGTGTCGCGACAGGCGTGAATGGAGGGACGAATGGAGACGTGTCGTCTTCAGCGATGAGAGTCGCTTCTGCCTTGGTGCCAATGATGGTCGTATGCGTGTTTGGCGCCGTGCAGGTGAGCGCCACAATCAGGACTGCATACGACCGAGGCACACAGGGCCAACACCCGGCATCATGGTGTGGGGAGCGATCTCCTACACTGGCCGTACACCACTGGTGATCGTCGAGGGGACACTGAATAGTGCACGGTACATCCAAACCGTCATCGAACCCATCGTTCTACCATTCCTAGACCGGCAAGGGAACTTGCTGTTCCAACAGGACAATGCACGTCCGCATGTATCCCGTGCCACCCAACGTGCTCTAGAAGGTGTAAGTCAACTACCCTGGCCAGCAAGATCTCCGGATCTGTCCCCCATTGAGCATGTTTGGGACTGGATGAAGCGTCGTCTCACGCGGTCTGCACGTCCAGCACGAACGCTGGTCCAACTGAGGCGCCAGGTGGAAATGGCATGGCAAGCCGTTCCACAGGACTACATCCAGCATCTCTACGATCGTCTCCATGGCAGAACAGCAGCCTGCATTGCTGCGAAAGGTGGATATACACTGCACTAGTGCCGACATTGTGCATGCTCTGTTGCCTGTGTCTATGTGCCTGTGGTTCTGTCAGTGTGATCATGTGATGTATCTGACCCCAGGAATGTGTCAATAAAGTTTCCCCTTCCTGGGACAATGAATTCACGGTGTTCTTATTTCAATTTCCAGGAGTGTAGCTCACATAGTACACACTGTGCTATCTTACTTTAATTTCCTGTCGGGAATGCCTTAAATGGCAGATCTGAAACTCATTTTTTTAGAAATATGTAGCATATTTTGATGGCAAATACAGCAGAAATATCGACACAGCTGAGCCCCTTAACGAAATGGCGGCTTTCAATTTCCAGTAGAAGGATCTAATGAAGAGCGCCGATACAGCTTCCGATTTGGATATCGTGCAGTTTTCTATTTCCCCCATGGTATGGGTTAGGAAAAGTTTGTCTAAGCAACGAAATAACTTTGGGGAGAACTATGACAGTTCTAGTGGCTGCAGCATCTTTGCAACGCAGTTTCCGCATTTAAAGACGATAAAAAACTACTTAATGTAGAGTTGAGTTGAAGGAGACAGCCACTTTGTCCTGTCTTGTCGACAGGCAGTGACATGGCCCTCAATATGGCACCAATGATAATCAATGGGTTTGTTTCGCTCAAGGCAAGGAAATGAAAAGTAAAACCTGTTTTTATTATACATCGCACTAAATCAAAGTAGCTGTCATAACCAATAAGACATAGATTTTATTTACTTTCAATTTTCTTAAAAAGTTTGTACAATTTGTAATTTTTTTTTACTACAATGATACACCTAATTTGTTCCGTGCAACATTTCTCGTCTACGTAACTCATTTAACTAATATCTTTCAGTAACGTTACATTTCTATTAAATTTACCTTAAAATCACAAATTTTCCTACATTTGTGTAGAAACAGAGAGGTAGTTTTTTGGTGTGGTGGGGAGAGGAGGGGTTGGGAGGGAGCAAATTTAGCGGTACTGCCAAGGGTGCAGGATCACCTCGGTACCGTTATGCTTGGCAGGCCTCGGCTATATGTTTCTGTTGACTTTCTCCATGTTTTTTTGTACCTATTGTAAAACGACCACTAGTTTTAAAGCTAAAACTGAATCTGTGTCCATATCTCTGCTTTCTACCCTCTCGGAAGTAACGCAACTGAGTTTTGATTTAGAAGAGCGACGACAAATATCATATTACACTGCCTCAGAGTGTTTTAAAATTGATTCTTATAACCTCAACTCGTGAACGACAAATTTTTTATCGCCTGTGTCCCACACTACCTAATATCCTGAAAACGGAGAGCTTGTGTGGTGGAAGCGATAATATGCGATGACGCCCTCTCTGCCCTCGTATATCTCGAAGCGCTGCATTTGCGGCGCCTTGCCTGTAATGCTTAAAAAGTGCTTAGCACTGCCAGCGAGCGGATCTTAGCTCCTGAGCAAACTGCGGTATAAGTGAATGGAGCACGTTTTGTATGAAGCAAGTCTTAAATATTTGCAGATGGAGGTAAGGTACACATGGTGTAATTATTGGATAACGGAAAAGGCGAAATATAATGAATTTGCAAAAACGAAATGTACGATAAATCCAGTGCAACGGATAAATAAGCAACGTATACGACGTTAACCGCCGTAGATAAAGACAAATATCAAATTAGAACATTTAACATCCACTCCGAACACCATAGCGCAAGAATACGTAAAAATAAATCTACAGACCTCTGAACAATGGCCCTGTGAGCAAGAGAAGCAGTTTTGTAGTCACTTGAATTTACAAATGCTTAACTCCGAAACAGATGACGAGCACAACGTGTTATAGTGGGACAAAAACCGAGAACAACGGAATAAAATCTTCCACGCCAAGTCTAAATCCAAAATGAAACGCGAAAATGGCACGGATTTTCAAAATCCCAACACTTCCGTGACTTACGAAGCCCTACGAACATGTCCGAATGGTTACCATTATGCTGAAAGTTGTTGGTCGAATGCTCACTTATCAGACACTCGAGGTAACCGACCAAATCCCTTCTGCTTCACGTTCTTCCCGAGAAAACAGTGTTTTGTGGTTAAAACTCTATGAGATGTCCACCTGAAAAATACGCGTCCAGCACTCTGATTGGCTGGCATCGGTCGAAGTTTTGGCGTCTCCCAAAGGGATACCTTCCCCTTTCCTGTTTAAAAAGATGTGCTTCTCCAACGGACAGAGTGAGCTAGTGATGGATCATTTCTGAATTGACAAATAACGTAGGCGAGGCACGCGCTGCCAGCTACGGGCACGCTTATAGAATCCTCCTAAAATAATGTAGAAATTTATGAAATATAGCGATAAACGCAACAGTGTGTACATGCACCATAGAATACCGGAAACTGGTTTGTTAAATGGAAAATAGACTTGTTTTCTGTCTGTCGATCGCTGCTTTTATGTCAGTCTGGCGTTTGCACAGGGTCCTCTATGATAGGTTATTGGAAGAAAGAGAGAGAAAACATTCCTCAAAGTGTTTTTAACTGTTTTCCTTTAATAAAATATGATCGTCAGTAAATAAATGCTCAGTAACGTTTTATGATTAACGTTCTGGAATGTTTCATGTGTAGATTATTTCGAATTTCTGTTGTTAAATCGTTCGTATGTATAGAGAGTACCGTGTTGTATTCACCAAACACTCTTAGCATCAAATATAAACGTGTCAGGCAGAGAAACCTCCACCTCGGAAAGCAGTTGGTATTATTGATGTGGCGTGATTGGGCGCATCAACTATACAGCCTACTCACAGCGCCCAGCGCCACATACACTTCCGGAAAAAAATACAACACCCAAGAGTACATCATTATTTTATTACCCAGTGATGTGACAGGTAGCTCATCATCGTTGAAGTATATGATAGGAAATTCGGACCAAATGAAAGACACACGTCACAGTAAAGTGTACCCCAGTCGCGTGAACACAGACTGTATCCTCCGCTAGTGGAACACAATTAGGATATTAACAACTTGAAACAGGTCACTAGCCAGGCTGAGGGGAGTATATTAAAGGCAGTACAATATGTAGGGGAACGATGAAGTTCCTGTAAGTCACACGGCGATTGCTGAATGCTAATTATAGAGAAAAGAAACAACTGCAAGAAGAATCGTGCATGGACCCACAATGTTGAGCACGTGTTGAGTTCGTAATTACTAATAAACGTACTTGAATTAGAAACGTGAAAACCGTAAAGCCAGTCTGAATACACTGCGTAATCCTATTATTCGGTTTCTGAAACCTGTAACTGCTCACCATACATGGCGTTTGCCAATGCCTGTGAGTGGCGGCGTGTTGACTGAAAATTCTGTGTTATCTGAGCTGCACTTGAGACTACTCTCTCTCACGGCCCGAAATCAAAGTCCCGCTCATGATTGAATTGCGCCCTTACGAGTTTTGGACTAAAGTAAGTTCCACAGAATGCTCCCAGCAAGAAGCAGAAGTTTGACTTATCTTCTAGCGTGTAAGCCTTGTGCATGATATTTTTAAGTTCCCCACTATGTGTTTCTGTATGAAATTTAGCCACTCTATAAAAAGTCTCCGAATTATCAAAACCATGTACCCAAAAACTGTTACCTAACTTAAACTCGTATGCCAACCTTTGACTAAATGGAACCTATTCTGAATTGAACTGTAACTACCCTGAATGCAACTTGTCTTTTTATTAAATGGGCATCTGAAGCAAAACACTTACCTGGTCCTAATCAAAATTTCCACTTACCTCACGTCTTCACAACTTTGTTGCAGATTTCTCGAAAGCACGACAGCAACAGCGAGCAGGTAGCAGCTAAGCCAGATTTCCATTTCCAAGCAAAACTTCCGAACAGTATTCAAACTCTTCCATACCACATGGTGCAAAGTCGTTATGCGTAAAGACAAACCTTCTTTAAACTGTTGGATGTGCAGAGGAACTGCTCCTGTGAAATGATATTCTTGGACAACGATTTTAGAATGAAGTATGTATTCAGAAAGAAAGAGTAAAACTTCGCGAGATTTTCACACATAACATTGTTATGAACAATATTATGCTTAACAAAATGAACAATGATTTAAAAAGGGTACAACATTAACAGAGGATTTCTATAAAAACCAAACAGCTTAATCGGTTGATATGTTAATGCATGACTCATTGAAGTGGCCGATCGGTTCTAGGCGCTTCAGTCTGGAACCGCGCGACCGCTACGATCGCAGGCTCGAATCCTGCCTCGGGCATGGGTGTGTGTGATGTCCTTAGGTTAGTTAGGTATAAGTAGTTCTAAGTTCTAGGGGACAGCTGACCTCAAATGTTAAGTCCCATAGTGCTCAGAGCCATTTGAACCATTTGAATCAGGGAAGTGGGTGGTCTGTCTCTCAGCTCTGAGCGAAGTGAAAAAGGTTAATTTGCTGACATAATCATTCCAACAAACTAGCTGAGCAGTACTGCAGTCTTATTCATATAAAACTTCTTCTCTTTAACAAAAAATAAATAAAAAATAAAAATAAAACTAAAAATAAAAAATAAAAAAATTAAAAATTAAAATTAAAAATTAAAATTAAAAATTAAAAATTAAAAAATAGTCCATCACCTGTTGTTGTTGTGTTTGTAGGTTCAAATGGCTCTGAGCACTATGGGACTCAACATCTTAGGTCATAAGTCCCCTAGAACTTAGAACTACTTAAACCTAACTAACCTAAGGACATCACACACACCCATGCCCGAGGCAGGATTCGAACCTGCGACCGTAGCAGTCCCGCGGTTCCGGACTGCAGCGCCAGAACCGCTAGACCACCGCGGCCGGCCTGTGTTTGTAGGGAAGCAGCCTACTCACGCCGTAGTAAATTCACATCAGTCTTTCCATTGTGTGCCAGCCAGTCTGCTGTAACTAGCTCTGACGTCATAAATGTTGCGCAATACTTTAAAAATCAAGCAAATAACCTAAAACATTTCTAGCATGTCAGGAGTAATACTAAAACAACATGTGTTGAATATCAGTTCGATAACTTTAACCATTTTCGAAATTTGGACGTTTTTCTGTAAAAAGCATTGGCGCAACAGAAAAGAGCTAGAGAATTAAAAATTTATAATTAAATTCATTTTTCATAATTATTTAATAGAAACAGTCTTCTGGATTTCACAAATTATAATTTTAGTGGAAATTCATGATTTTCTGGTTTTCGTCTTAAAACTTAAGGTTCAAAAAAAAAAAAAATGGCTCTGAGCACTATGGGACTTAACATCTATGGTCATCAGTCCCCTAGAACTTAGAACTACTTAAACCTAACTAACCTAAGGACAGCACACAACACCCAGCCATCACGAGGCAGAGAAAATCCCTGACCCCGCCGGGAATCGAACCCGGGAACCCGGGCGTGGGAAGCGAGAACGCTACCGCACGACCACGAGATGCGGGCAAAACTTAAGGAAGCAACATAGATTAAGTAGGCTAATAAATAAGGCTAGGATGTTTATATTTAAGTAGAATGGAGATCCGCTATCACCATAAGGATGTGAGAAGTTTCATTTGAATACCTATAAAACTATAGCGATAGCGTATCTCCAAAGGGCCAGTTCAGAGCTCGTCTACTGCGTGCAGTGTAATTAAATTAATTCTCTCGCCCAAAATATTTAACTTAG